>NC_056523.1:58747585-58797144 GCF_019175285.1 Sceloporus undulatus
CCTCTGGCCCGTTTGGCATATTGGTTAATATATTTTGTGCCTACAAATTAATAATAATAATAATAATAATAATAATAATAATAATAATAATAATAATAATAATAATTTATTTCTATCCCACTTTTTGTTAAAACAACCTTTGTTAAAACAATGAAAGTGGCTTACAATATTACAATATTAAATATGGATTCAAAACCAATATGTAACATTGGCGCAGGTCAGATATAATGTGATCAATATAATTTTAATCTAATAAACTAGGTTTCAGATTAAATTAAACCAGTTTTCAAATTTGGCTGTAATAGGAAACATGCATTTAGGGAGCCTGTGGGATGCAGCACTAATCTTTGAAAAGTAAGCCTTGAAGCCTTATTGCACAAGGCTGTTTTCCTACTATGGTGATGTCTGCAAAAAGACTAGTCAATTGGAATTGCTGTCTTTCCTTATGCACGTTCAGAATCGTTCTGGGATTAAAATGTCCGTTTGCAGAAAAGCTTTATCACTTACAGAATTTGGGACTATCCAGCTACTACATCCTCAAATATATTACCTCCGTTCCTGTTCATTGTTTCTCTCTCTCTCTCTCTCTCTCTCTCTCTCACACACACACACACACACACACACTGCCTATAGGAATAGAAATTAAAAGTTAAAAGTCTTACCTTTAAAAAAAAACCATGTTTTCCTTGTGGGGAGGCTTTCTCGATCATGATAGATCAGACTTCCCAGATTAAACTAATCACTGACAGAGGAAAGTCAGCATCTTCAGATCTGTCTGATCTATCTCTGGTTTTAATGTGCTAAAGGACGAGCCAAAGGGTGTCCAAAGGATGAGCCAAAGGGTTAACAAAAATAAAGGCTTAAACAAAACAAAACAAACTGTAAAGCTCTTTCCCCCTTGTCTCTTACACTTCCAATCATGTGTGTGTGTGTGTGTGTGTATGTATTTGAGAGGGAGAGAGAGAAAATGAGGACATTAGCACACCATGGCGTTACAGCATTATAGCATTGTACTACTGGATGGGGCTGGAGTGGAGGAAAAAGAGGTGGGTGAGGAAATCAGAATACCCACCCCTTCTTTTTTCCCCACCCAAACCATACCCACTTACCACCCCAAACTGGCATAACAGTGCAATTGAACTTTCTCACAGGAAATGATTGCACAATAGAAGCAGAAAAAGCATATCATTAATGGATTTTTTGTGTTAATAAAAAAATGCATTTAAAACTGGTTTCTCATGGGAGTACAACAGAAGAGGGGTGAGGGTATGCAGTGAGCCCCAAACCAGGCCCTATAAACCTGCTGCAAATGAAAGTAACCTGCCATATGCAATAAGGTCCATAGATACAGATCTCAAAATTGGACCAGTATCTCCAAGGTTATGTCTGCACTGCCGAAATAATTCAGGTTGACACCACCTTAACTTCCATGGCTCAATGTGATGAAATTTTGGGAATTGTATTTTGTTGTGGCACTAGAGATCTCTGACAGAAAAGATTAAATCCCTCAAAAAGCTACAGTTCCAAGAATTCTATAGCATTGAGTCATGGCAGTTAAAGCAGTGTCAATCTGGTCTAGTTCCGCAGCGTGGATGCTCAATGCTAGTGAATTCTGGATTATTTATACGGTGTGTTTTGGACCTTAGTACACACTGAACACAGAAGAATCTCTTGATTTGTAATAATACAGGTTTAAAGAACTGAAATATAGGGTTAGTTTTGTACTTCTTCAAAATTTGTTTGGGTGTTTTCAAATTAATACTGGTTCCAGATTTTATCTCACTTTTTATCACTGCAAGATAGTTGATTATCTTTTTATATGGAAAAAAATTATCAGTACTTGAGACAGACTCTGTGTTTCTTCTGGCTTGCCACACACTTTGCATATTTGGAAATCAAAATAAGTACAGTACCTATATTTGTGCAGCATCTGCAAAATTAATTGTGTTAACACCACACATTTTTGAAACTGCCATTACAATAGGCTAAAGCATGAAAACATATTATTTTAAATGCTAACTTATATTTTTAAAAAGCCCTGCTTCTTTAATCAAATATATATTTTTTGCATATTTGTTGAATCTCAGTGAATGCCAGAAATTCTTCCCCTTGGATTACTTTCTCTGATCATTGCTTTTATTCATTTTCCTTTTAAAAAATAATGATGATGATTTTCAATAAAGTGCTGGTGATATGCTTGGCATTGTGATGGCAGTGGAGCATGCAAGTAGCTTCACAAAAAGCTCCCCACAGAACTGTTATTGCCCTGCCACCTGTTCCTTTCTTCTTGGAACTACATCTCTCTGATGTATTCCTATTACATTTCTCAAACTAAGCAAGGTCAGTTTGGGTCAGAACTTGATTGGTAAACTTTTCCGAGGAAACCATGGGGAAGCAGTGATGAAGTTTTGGATAGCAGGTTTTGAATTACAGGAGGTGCTATCTTTCAGAGGTGATACAAAGACCACATGTGGTCATTAACAATCCCTAGGTCTTTTCCTTTGCAGCAAGAATGTTAATCTCAGTGTCCTGGATTAATTCCAGCTCCTGTAATTGCTGTGCATTCTACCTTCCAAAATTCCCTCTTCAGTTTAAATTTGATACTGCTTAATTCTTCCTTTCCTGGTCTAAGCATTTGTGGTACGCTGGTATGTAAGACTAAACAGCTGATGATTCTGGCCCAGAATGAGTTGCATTTCAGTCGGATGATAAGTAGAATTTATCAGCTATGTATCATGGGGTGTTGAGACAAAAGGCTAGATTGTGGTATGTATTTTAAAGCCAGTAAAATCCCTAGGTTACACAATATTGCAGGGTGGGATGGGGGATAGGGTTTGTGCACACAATCTGTTTTATATATTAGGTTGAAGCAAACTGATACTTCTGGCATTATCCATTCTGGTTTACAGTCTGTTCCAGAAAAGAGATGAAGTATGAGACTTCCTTTACCTCTTTATCCCTGAAACACTGAGGATGTGAATGAAGAGGATCTTTCTTGCAGACTCCTGCTCTGTTGAACTATGGGAAGGTTCTGAGTTAACGTAGAGCTATCTTTTCCATGACTTTACCTCTGACGTGATGCACTGGCAGAAAACTTTACCTGCTGTTCCATGAAATCAAAAGCTAATTCTCATTGTGTAGCAATGTCTGAATACTTCTGTCATAACTCCAAAGCATCATGTCTGCAAATTACCCAGTGGGGAAAAATCTAGCTCACATGAGGTTGCTGTCACAAAATTGTCTGCAGGGGGTAAAGATGGATCAACATTGGAACAAGCCCTCATTATTCCACTAGATCCATGTGGTTTTCTGTGGTTTCCAGAAGTTAATGTTAAAGTTACTAACCACAGACTCTGTTCGTACTGTTAAGTATCAAAACTGATTTATTGGGAGAGTCTTCTATGCTATAATATCAGTACAACTGCATGAAGCAATTGGTTGCAAGTTGTGGATCTATCTTTCTTGTTTTGCACAAGGAAATCCCTTGAGGTACTCTTACCCCTTGTAGCATTTTTAGAGCAACATAAGAATGGAAAGTTCTTTTGACATAATTACTTATACAACCTTCAGTGGAGTTAATCACATCTTCAGGAATAGCAATTAGCAGTTGTATTTCTAAGAAGATTTCATAAATATATTTTCAGTTTTGGATATGTTGTGATTACTGTGTTATGGGAGCCATTTCTATATATTATAAGAAGCATCTCCTTTATCATAATGCTCTGAGGCCACTAGACAGGGTCTGGTGTATTCCTTTTAATCAGATGGCTTCTTTTATAAAATGGCTTAATTCATGCTTTTGGAAGCAGACTGACACTGGGTAACAAATATCTTGCTCCTAATCCCAGATATGTGATGTCTGGTTTTCATACCTCAGAATGACAAATAAAATTATGACTATGTCCTGTTCTTCCTAAATACATTTATGATTTGTTCCTCTGAAATTATTCTTGGCAGTTTCTTTTTATATGCATTGCTGGTTCACTGTTTTTATTGTTTAACTTCACCACTGGTATCCTAAAGTTTTTGGAATCTAAGTTGAGTAAAACCTCCCATTTCCCCATTTATCACTGTAGGATGTCTGAGAAATGACTCTGACATTAGGTTTTATAAATACTGCTACTGAATTAGGCCAAATGTTCATCTTGTCCAGCATTGTTTCAAAGAATCATTCTCTACATGAGAGGTAGGGGAAAGTGTAGCCAATGGGGCACATGTGAGAGTGAGCACAGTGTAGTGGCTTGGACATCTGACTATGACCTCAGAGACCAGGATTTGAATATCTGCTGAGCCATGAAAACCCACTGGGTGGGCTTGAGCAAGTCACACTCTCTCAGCCTCAGAGAAAGGCAAAGGAAAACTCCCTCAGAACAAATCTTGTCAAGAAAACTCCATGATGGGTTTGCCTTAGGGTCACCATAAGTTGTGAATGACTTTAAGGTGGTATACAACAGCAAGTGGGGTGCACATGACCTTTCAGGATCATTTTGTGGCTCTCAGTCCCCTAAAACTTTATTTTGCCCAGATTGCACATGACATTGGGAGATGGGGGCAAATTCTTCACATTTCCCCCCATCCTGGTCTCTTTTAGGGTCAGGCAAAATCTTTTTTTTTCCCAGCAGGAAGCTGAATTCCAGGTCATGTGCCATTGGGGGGAAAAGGTATTTCCTGGACCTAAAATGCACCAGAGAATTTAAAAAAAATATGGCAGAATTCCCCCATGACCCCTGTGGGATTTGAAGGTCACCTGAGAGCATTATTACTATGTGTCTGTGAAACTGTATCTTTCCAGGTCTCGTACAGGCTCAGTTCAGCTCCCAACTTTGTTCAAGGAATCAGAAAATCAAGGTTGAATAAGTTTCCTGTTTATTATTTAATCCTTTTAAAATGTTTAATCTGAAAATTAGCATTGATAGGAAATGCACTCTCCCTCAACAATTCCATGGTGCTAGAGGGATGCTGACGATTCCATGATACTGGGGAAGTGCAGCAGGCATTCATGCACACATGCTTTCCCAATGATCCAGGGACAATTCACTCACAGTCCTCTTTGAGGGAGTGTGTTCCACTGTCGAACAGTTCATACAGTCAGAAAGTTCTTCCTAATGTTGAGGTGGAATCTCCTTTTCTGTAGTTTGGGCCCATTGCTCCAGGTCCTATTCTCTGGAGCAGCAGAAAACAAGCTTTCTCCATCTTCACTATGACATCCCTTAAAATACTTAAACAGGACTATCATATCACCTCTTGTTTACACACACACACACACACACACACACACACACACACACACACACACGTTATATTCCAGCTCAGGTTTAGCAGAACCCTTGTAGAGATTACTTCCTAGCTCCTAATGAATACATGTAGGATCCTGATGACTATATATTTCAGGTCTTACTTTTATGGATCTGATTTCCACAGGGGAAATGTTTTCCCTGATCAACCAGTTAAACCCAGGGAAGGCTTCTGAAACTGGTAACATTCATCCTGAATACACTGAATCTAAACACGGGTGAGCTCAGTTACTTTCTGTCATATTTGTCATGACCAACAATAGTCTATGTGGACTTCCATCTAGCTCAGTGATCCTGGAAACTATACACTTATTATTCCATGCACTATTAGGGATTAGCTCTGTGCTAAATAGTTAAGCTTCAACTGAATGCTTTTTTTCTGATCACATGGGCTTGCTCTGTTACATATAAGTAGTCTTCAGCATAGACCATCATTTGATACTTTATCACCTGGTTAAGAAATACTCAGGGCCCTTTGGTAGCCAGGTTTTGGCTCGTGACCTTAAAGTTCTGGCTTGGGATTGATATTTACTGTTTGGACCTTTGGCTTACTACAATACCTGTTGGGTAATAGGTGGGGAAAAATATGTGCCTACAAAAGCTTCCTCCATGAGACTTATCTTCTAACTATTTATGTGCACTTTTACCTATATTGTCTCCACCACAATAAAGCATAGACTCCAACATATTTCATTTTAAGGACTTTGTATTTCCTCAGCTTTTTCCTTAGTAATCCATTAGAGAATTTCTCCTCAGTCAGTCTTCTACTTGAACATCCTGTACTCTTTGGCCTTTAACTTGGCCTGTTTTAATGTTTTGCATCCCTGACATAGTGGTTAGGCTGGTATTTCTCTTTTTGTAAAGATTTGTACAGTATAATGCAGTAAACAGGAGGTGGAAGTAGTGGGGAATGATCTTTGGTTTTGTAGCCTATATGTGGGAATTGGTCAGTTGATGCTTCCTCCAAACTAGTCAATCTGCCCATTTCTAATATCAGTGTTGTCTGACAGAAATCCAATGTGTTATTTTAAAAAAAAAATCAGTTGCGGAGAGTGAGAAGACAAATGGTTGGTGCTAGTGGAGGACCATTGGGATGCTTTATTAATACAGTTTAATATCTCATTTCTGTATATGATTGATTGGTTTTGTTCTGGCTCTTTGACTGTAATAAGCTATGCAATGCACTTAAGGAATCTCATACAAGCAGGTCTGTTGTTCTGTATGTTTCAGCATCTTAATACTGAAAGATGTTGTCTCTCAGCATTCTGGGTGGGTAGTGCTTGGGTCTGTAAAGTAAGTTACACAGCTAATAGATTTTGCTATGGAGATGCAGTAATTTATAAAAATATAAAATAAAGTCACAGGAAGGAAGAGGGGACATGGAAAAGATGTATATTAATGATCTTTTGCAGAAAAGGAACAGACCCTGAGATAATGAATTTCCTGTAGACTTGATTTGGTCTTTCCTGTTGCTCTGAGCTTGCCTGCAGAAGGAGAGGAAGAATACCATGATTTTACAATTGCTTTGAGCAAGTGTCTTACATGCTCACAATGCAATCCTAAGCAAAATTCTCAGAAATTCAGTATATCTCACTCTCCAGTATTTGAGACTGTAGCCTTAGTTACTTATACACACTTTACTTTTCATTTGGCTCCAAATCTTTAATGTAGTGGAAAATATGGTGCACCCAGTCTTGGAAAAAAAGATCAGTTGATTAAACTAGTACTTGGTGCATTTTAATTTGTTTTATACAATAACATTGCATGTAGTCTTTTAAATATAATCTGTTAATGAACAAAGGTTTGTCCAATGCAATAACAGGAAGCTGAGCAAAGGCTTTAAGAATCATGCAGTTTCACTGAAAGACTTTAAATGCACAGAGTCTGAAGAAAACACTTCGATTGCATACTAATCATAGGAACATGCATTGACACTAGAGATGGATAGCATATTTGCAAATGTTCCCTTCATTGACGAGAAAAGATCCCTTGATGTGTATTGACATGTTCTGTAAATATTTGCACATTTTTCTTGTGTGTGTGTGTGTGTGTGTGTGTGTATGTGTATTTCAGGACTTTGTTCTGAATATTTCATCGGTATGAAAAAATTGTTTCTGTGCGAAATGTGTTTTTGCACAGTTTTTGCAAAATAATTTTTTTTTAAAAAATCCACAAATGCAAAACATTATCAGAAATGTATGGCAGCAGCTGTGATCTGACCCAACAGGAAGAAGATTGGAAATTTCTCATTCTTATGTGCAAGAATGAAATAAGAGAAGCTTTGCATGACTAATTAACACTGTTGATGAGACATGTTCTACTTTAGGTACAACTCTGAAAAATGTCTGCACTTGTTTAATGAGGCTTCCTTTCAGAAATTAAAAGCATTTGTCATAATACTGTTCCTGAAGAGATGGAGTTCAATCCATGAAAGTTTGTATTATGGAAAATGTGTTGGTTTTATGGGGCTACAGGGCTGTTCGTAACTTTTACTATAACCAGAGCTAAAATATTGTAACATTTTACTTTTGGATTAAATACAGTACATAAAATCATAAACAATGTAACAGCTGATAAGCAGTCACTACTTTTTAAAACTTGTAAACTTACAGTGCTGTATAAATAAATCTTAATAATAATAATAATAATAATAATAATAATAATTTCTTGTTACATTTTCTCCTTACTTCAAGGACTAAACAGCTTTTTTGGGGAGATAGATTTTTAGGACTTTTTTTTAGGATTTTGTTTCCAGATAACTCTCCTTTCCCAGGAACTAACAGGCTCACTTTACCTTTGTGTGTGTGTGTGGTGTGGTGATAATTAGTTACATAACAAAAGTTATTTTATTTCATTTTCACATATTTTCCACTTTTCTCCTGGTGTGTAACTTTTCAAGCTGTGGCTGCAACAGAGTATGACAACTACCCAAATGAAGCTACTTCCATGCTTAATTGTAATTTCCAATATTATATGTGCATTAAGCTTGAACAAATTATTCCAAAGTATCTTAAATCCTTCAAAATGCTATTCCAAAATTCTGCCTTTATTTTGGTATCCCGTTTGGTTTTCAGTTTTTGATTAGAAATAAAATCAGCCTTCTAACTGCATGTGATTATGCCACCTCCCACACTGTACAAGTGTGTGTTTATGGAAAGTGTCAAGATGATATTTAGGGTAGTGTGGAATGGACTTCATCATTATGATAGTTAAAGATTCCAATGGGGGCTGATAACTACCAACCTCCAGTAACAGTAGAGGAGACAGGTGGTATTGGGTTGAGAAAAATGCAGTTGTGGCCTCAAGCAGATACTCAGGTCATGCAGCTGTTCATGGGTTCTGGCAACATGATTTAGTTACAATCAAATAATGATTATTATGGCAATATTTCTTTACTTGCGTATGAAAACAGTTTGACTTTTTTGTTTTTACAAAAGCATGATAATTCAAAAGGCATTAAAATGTACAGTTTCCCAGGCATAATTTATATCTTGCTGTAAGAAAATCCATATGAAATAGAAATGGAGTAGAGTTTCATTTTATCAGCCAATCAAAATTTAACATGTTTTTACTATTCATCTTACAACTCTTGAAGCTGGGTTTAATATGTATCCTACCTGGTGAATATTATACCAGTGCTTATTAGAATATTTGCAGACCAATGTCAAGTGCTAACATTGTTATGGCAGTTTGTACTAAGCATTAGTAGCTTAAATGTCTGCAACCATAAGATACACCTGCTGGGTAGTGGTGGTGGTTGTTTTTATATTTATTTGAGTCCTTTCCCCCAAAAAAGTGGGACTCACAATTTAAGAGAACAATTCAATTAAAATATACAAAAAGTGAACACTGAACTAGAATTACATTATTTATAGTATTAAAACAATTCACATCTCAAGATAAAAGAATAAAATGTGGTTAAAAAGATAAAAAGCTCTTTAAAACACTCGAGTTAAAACAATACAGCTCCCCCTAGCCCATTCTTTAAAAGCATCATATCTTAAAAGCCAACTGAATAAAAGGGTTTTAGACTGCTGATGGAAGGACAAACAGGTGGCCATTCTGGCTTCCTGGGGATGACAGTTCCAGAGTCTAGGGGCAACCACAAAGAAGGCCTTCTCTCATATCTCCACCAACTGTGCTTACAAATGGTGAGAGAAGGGCATGTCCTGATAATTTCAGAGACCAAGCCAGCTCATATAGGGAGATACAGTCTGCCAAATCGCCTGTATCTGATCCATATAGGGTTTTATAGACCATAACCACCACTTTGAATTATGCCCAGAAACAAACTGGAATGGAACGATTTAAAACAACTCCCATCCCAACGAGGTGATCCAGAAAGATACAATGGACCATGGTATTTAAAGCTGCTGAGAAAACACTGAGACAACCCCCTGCCCATTCCCCGTGAAGGTCAACTACCAAGGGGACCAAAGTTGTCTATGCCCCATGGCCTTGACTGAAACCAGTTTGAAATGGATCTAGATAATCTGTTTTATCCAGAAACCCCTGAAGTTTGGGAGGTCACCACACACTCCAATACCTTCTCCAAAAATGATAGGTTGGACATTGGCTAATAATTATTTATTAAACAGGGATTCAGGGATGGTTTTTCAACAAAGAGTTCACAACTACCTGCTTTAGGCAAATTGGAATTCACCTACTCAGCCATTTTCCCTCTCATCTGTTTGATAACCCAGAAAGGCAAGCGTCTAGTACACATGTGGTGTCTCTCACCTCTCCAAGGATCCTGTCCACATTCTGCAGAAATTGAAAAGTAGGAGCCAAGGTTACAGCCACTGGAACTGTGTCAGCAAAGCACACTTTCTCAGCCTGTGAAGGAAATGCTGTAACTGCTGAACTAGCAAAAAATGGCACCACAAACTAATTTACACATCTGTTGTTCTCTCTATGAATTCAACCAGTCTGGTATTGTACTGGCTTTGGTATGAATAGCCATTATGGGTGCAACTACTTGACAAGGGTGGAAAGAAATTTCACATACTTGCATAACTGGAAATGGTGTGGTAAGATTCCAGCCCCTTCAAAGTGACAGACAAAGTTTCCCACCATGTTTTATTAGTTCTTCTAAACTGCATGTAACAGTATAACATTGGCCATACTAATAATTATAAATTGGTTTTAAAAGTTTTTCTTGAAGTAGCTGACTATTACCTAGTTTAAAACAGAGGAATGTAACCATTTTTTTAAAGGAGGGAGGGAGTCTACTTGTTTCCATCTGACTCATAGCTCTCCAAGTTTCAATTTAGAAATGGACATTATTTCTGTCTTGGTCTGCTCAATTTATCTTGCAAACTCCTTTTGTAAACGATAGTGCCCATAATCACATTGTTTCTGAACCAATCTGTGATGTTTCCTGTCCTTCATATCTAAGATCAGTATTATTTTATACATTGTTTAAGGCTTTCTGCAAGATTTATTTGAGGGTGATTCCAGCAGAGGTTAAAGCAAATGGAGAAGGGACATTTTATTATCATTGGTGAACATGTCAAAGTGATCCTGAAGGTCTTAAGTATGAAAGAAGAAAAGGAAGAAACTGGATATTTGAGAATGGAAACTGGTGGTCTTCCAAGCAATATGAAATCTAAAAGTGGTAAATCCTTTAATAAATAAACTTTGATTCAGACTGGAATGCCTTGGCTTGATTTTAATGATGATGTTATGTAGGACTTCTAACCATTGACTAGCCTTAAAAATAATTATCTGTACATTCCAGTCTTGCTTCTGCCATCAGCAGTGTCTTGTGTCTCAATGTGTTTCAATGGAATAAATTTTATTTCCACTACAAGTATATTTAGACTAACTTCACTCTTTAACATTTTATGTAAACTCAGCCTATTACTGGAAGGGGGGGGGGGAGAGTTCAGGCATGATTTTTCTACGACACATTTATTTGCCTTTTCCCCCCTGTCTGACTCATAGCTCTCCAAGTTTCAATTTAGAAATGGACATTATCTGTAGAACTCTTTTCCAGCACCATACTTCAAATGGGTTGATTTTCTTCCTATCCGTTTTTTTCACTGTCTGGTTTTCACAACCTTACAAAGAAATGGGAAAAATGATGGCATGGACAGTCCTAACTTTGGTATTCAATGCTGTACCTTTACACTTCAAGATCTTGTCGACTGTCCCCATAGCTGCATCCCTACTCTTGATTTAAAATTTCCTTTCATTTCTTGGATCTTGTGGAAGAGGTCTTTTGTTGTCATCTTCTATTTCTTTGCATTGATTATTATAGTAATTCTCCTTGTCCCTACTCACAAGGCAATGAACACTTACATTCAGGGTTCTGACTTTATTTCTGTCAGCTTTTGATATTGCTTTTTGTCTGTCGTAACTACTTGAAGAGTTTCGTCTGTAATCCAGATGATAATGACAGGCTTTTCTTTCTGTTTGGGTACATATAGTGTCTTTTTGTATTCCTTCCCAACAGTGTCTCTGGCCTCAGTTCAGAGTTCTTCTGGCTCCCAGTCAATTAGGCTTAATAGGACAGGCTCTTTTTTTTTTTTTAACATTATCTTTAAATTACGGGGATGTTCTCCAGGTTGTATTTTGGCATAATGTTTGGTTTAGTGTTCTTCTTTAGCATTACTTCATTTTTTATATATATTAGCAACTCATGGTCTGTGCCACAATCTGCTTCTGGTCTTTTTTTTTTTTTTTTTGGCAGAGAGAATGGAGCTCCTCCATCTTCGGCTTCAAATTATGTAGTCACCTCTTTGGTTGCTGGAAAAATGTGTTTGCAGTGTACAAACTGCTGACCTCACAAACTATAATCAGTCACTCTCCTGCTTCATTTCTTGATGTTAGGCCAAATTTTCCTACAACTTTTGGTTCTGCTCTGTTTCCTACTTTTACTTTCCAGTCCTCTATAATTAACAACAAATCCTGTTTTGATATGTGATCAATTTCTTCTTCTGCCTCTGTACTTGGAGCATAAACTTGGATTACAGTTATATTGATAAGTTTCCCTGAAGTCTTATTATTCAATCAGATTTTTCATTATATCCTATGACTGCTTATCCTCTCACCATTAATGCCATCCCATTTCTTCCTAGATTTTCATTTGAGTAATGTAAAACAATGTGTAATTATCTGATTCAGAATGTCCAATTCTTGTCCACTTTAGCTCAGTCACCTCAATTATTGCAGTGTTTATACATTTCATTATTTGTTTTACTATGGGCCTCAGTGTCCAGAGCGGCAGCCACTGAGGCCCCGATCCACTGCTTTTCAGGCTGCGGGGAAGCGGCAAAAAGCCCCTTCCCTGCAGCCTGGAAAGGGGTGTCCTTGGGGCTTGAAGCCATGTGAAGGTTGCGCCCAGCGGACCAAACCAGGAAGGAGCTCTGAAACGGAGCTCCTTCCTGCTCCGCGCTAAGGGCGCACTAAGCGCCCTGGCGTGGAGCGAGGATGTCACATCCGCGCTGCCCCGTATAGAGGTGGCGCGGTCGTGACGTCATCATGGCGGCAGCCGTGTGGAATGGCTGCCACCATTTTCTGCGCGCAGAGCACGCACTAGGGTTAGGGGGTGCGGAAGCACCGCCCCTTTCTAACTCTAGTACGCGCTCTGCGCGTACTTTCTGGCCCGTTTGTAACGGGCCTTTGACTAGCTTCCCCTGATTCACGCTTCTCACATTCCATGTTCCTATAATATATGTTGTGCAGCTTTGGACTCTTGTTTCACCTCTGAGCATGTCAACAGCTAAATGTTCTTTCAGCTGCAGTCCAGTTGCTTCATTAGTCATAGTTTTACTTATAGTTGTCTTCTGCTCTACCCCTGTAGTTTGTTGGGTGCCATCCAACCAGGGATTTTTGTTTTCTGGCATTATCTCTTGTTTCATTTTGGAGAGAGAGAGAGAGAGAGAGAGAGAGAGAGAGAGAGAGAGAGATGGTCCAGAATCCCTTCATGTTGTCAGGAGGCCCATATTCAGAATATCTTTTTAGTGGCATAGTAAGGAATAAATACTATGTTTTTAATAAACATCATCTTCATTCTGTTGTCTTATTTTATATGTCAGGTTTTTGCATAAGGCTGTATTCCAAACTTTTGATAGCAATTGCTGAAAGGTCAGTCCAGATAAGAGTCCCAATGTTATACAATTTCCAGTCATGCAGCTGCTATGAGCATTTGTAGAAGGTCCTTGGTCCCCCCCCCTAATATTTGTGTCATCACCACAAAACACAGACAATAGTAATAGTATTACCGCAAGTGGTAATATTTGCTCCCCAAAAGCTTTAACACTGGGACCAATGATCCATATATATTCAGAATGGTGCCTTTCTGTTTAAAAAATTTCCATCAACGTGCAGATAGTTTTACTGTTTATCTGGGAAAGTTGTACTGGGTGAGGTAGCATTCATATAGAGTCTTCATTGCATTTTCTGGTTTCATTGCTGATACAGAGTTGTATGGTGGAGTGGATCACAATTTGTTCCATTCTTATTCATGGACATTATTTCCAGTTCTGATTCCTGTAGTGATTTTCCCCCCTAGATGTGGTCTATACTGTATGTCTATTCGATTAATCATTTATATACATTGGCGACCATGCCATTTGGATTGCTTCCATTGGCAATGCACAGTTATTCATATTTTGTTAATGGTCTAGGGGAACCTTCCTTCTATTTATTGTCAAGACAAATGGATGTTTTTGAAACCAGTCTATGTTAGTGTGTTATATTTTTGCATTTAGGCCACTGGAGAAGCAGATTCCTGATTCTAATTAAAGTACCTGTTTTATAGTTTTTTTTATATTTTTAAAGGTTGTAGTGTGATGCACACTTGTTTGTGACCAAGTGACATTGAAGTCAGTGAGATTTACTTCTGATCGAATATAAATAAGTTTGCTTTTTAGTGAGGAAAATATCTGCAGAAGGCATCTCATTATGATTTTCTACAATTGATACAGTTTTTCATGGATGTTGCACTGTGATATGACCTTCTTTGCTTTTCCTTTTGATGTATACAAAGGGATGCCTTTTTTGTATTTAGCATTTATTTGTAGGATAGGTGTAACTATAGATTGAATCCTATGCTGTAAAATGAGGCGTGACTGTAGATTGAGTCCTATGCAGTTATAATTAATGAACAGGGAATGTTTGGGGTAGCTTCATATAATTTGGGATAGAATTTCTTCTACATACAAACGAGCTGGACAATATCATACCAAAAGTACTGAAAGAATTTTATAAAAAGGGAGATTACTTACTGTCACATGGAATCTTCTTTACAGAATTCATGTTATTTGAAATCAAATTACTACATTTTCAGATTACATTACTTTAGACCTGTATCTATAACCATGCAAGTGTACTTCAATGAATCAGAAATAAAATAAACCATGTAATACGGAAGATAGCACTTTTTGAGCTTCTTTGCTAATAGTTTTAAAACACTCTCTGCTGCCTTACACACACACACACACACACAGATGGGATGAGCATCTACAACTGCTACACATCACAGTTAAGGAGAGTGGTGGAGAAGTCACCTTGTGGAGTATAACCCAGCAAGTGTGCTAGGAATCTACTCCCCCCCCCCCAAGAAAACTTCCAGTTCACCCTTTCTGTCTGCCATTGTTGCCCTGGTGGATGAAATAGTAGATGTGTGCATGATTCTAGGCATGCCTTCTCCAAAGATCAACATTTGTACACATTTTAGTCACCTTTTATATGTAGTGCTATTGACATTAACCAGAGGGGCCAGTCTGACAGCGCTGTACTTTAACACCAGCTAAAGACTTGCTCTGCTCTACTTGTATGGTTTATCTAAAGAGACTCAGAGAAAAGAGGAGGGGGATTGCATGCCTAATTGTTTTCCATCAAAGAGAATTCTTTTCCAAGCAAGCTGTCCTGTGAAGGAACAGAATTACCTTGAAGGCTGAAATTGACACAAGTTTTGAAAGCATGATATAATGATGAATCACTTTCCCTAATTTCAAAGTGGATTCCACAGGTGGAGATTGACTGGAAGAGAAAATGGAGAACATGCTGGTGAGGTGGGGTTATTCATATTTCTGAAGTATATAGAGAAATGGGGGCATGGCAGAAGTTATTCCCCCCAAGTCCTCTTACAATCTGTTGAGAGCTCTGTACCTGGCACTGACTTCAGGCTGTTAGCTAGGACTAGCTTTGGCTATTTGCTTGTCTTTGGCCTCAGACCCATAGGCTTGAGGAACAAGAGGGAATTAAATATGTTGTCAGGTACTGATTTTCTGAATTTGTTTGGTTTTAGCCAACTAAATCCTTTTGTCCAGCTGCTCCATTGAGTTTCTCAGCTAGCTCCAGAGCTACTTAAAAATTGATGTTGCCTCACCTAATCTACGGGTTCCATGGAGATCCACTCTATGAGACCATGTCTTGGGTTCCCTGGGCAATGTCCTCTGCCTTCTGGCTTAATGGAATTGGGTTTGGAAGACCTGGTCAACTCATTCTAGTTGAGCAGGGCAGTTCTGGACTATTCCTGGAATCAGTTTCATGGACATGGAAAATATTTGAAATTAGATGAGTGGTAATGGGGGAAAACACTTTCCTTTGGGCATGTCCTTCTTTAACCCTTTTGTGAAAAACTTTTGTCACTTATCATAATGACTATTTAAAAAAAAAATTGAACTAGAGCAACAATGTTACTTCTTGAAGAATGATTACTTTATTAATGCTAACTTTTGTACAGATGAGGCTACTTAGACTCATAGAATTATAGAAGGTATTGCAAGGACGACCTATTCAGACATTTCATCAGTTTCCTCCAATGAATAAGACTTACTGTATATACTCGACTGTAAATTGATCTCATGTATAAGCTGAGTGCAGGTTCTGGGGCCAATATTATGGATTTTGATATGACACATGTATAAGTCAAGGATAAGACATAGGTGCATGCAACAAAGAATCTCAAACTGTGGTTTCAAAGTGGATTATTTCTGCAGTGGATTTGGGACCTAAATCGTAATCACAGGATTATTATTATTATTATTATTATTATTATTATTATTTTGGTCATTTTTGCTCGAGTAAGGTCCAAAATACACTGCAGCAATAATCCAGTTTGAGACTGCTTTAACTGCTCTGGCTCAATAGTAGGGAATTCTACTATTTAGCCTTCTCTGTCAGAGAGCTCTGATGCCACAATAAATTTCAATTCCCAGAATTCCCTATTACTGAGCAAGTGCAGTTAAAGCAGTCTTAAACCAGACTATTACTGCAGTGTGGATGCAACTTGAGTCTTCTACCCCTCTAAGCTTAAACTATAACATTTTTGTAGTAAGTATGTTAAATTTATTTTGGAGATATGCTGATCTCCAGTATTAATAGACCAGACATAAACATTGATGATCTATTAACTGAAACCAGAATTTTATCAAGGCTGTGGAATGAATATGAAGCATACCAAGTCTAAAATTAAATCTTCAACTTCAGAAACATTTAGAAACATACTTTTAGAATTAAAGAAATCAAGTTTTACACAACATGTGAAGATACAGCAGGGTTTGGTTCCAAAATCTAATGGATGATCAAGTTCTGTTAAATATAATGGCATAATAAAGTGGTGTCCCTTATATAAAATGGCAAATTCCAAGGTTGCATTCTGGGATTTATATATTTTTTGAATATTTTCAAGCCATGGATATTTCAATCAGTGGAAAAAGAATTCATGGTTACAGATAGCTGATTATGCTATAATATACTTTGGTTAATTTCCATTTTTACTGTACATAATTGCTGTGAACAGTGGCTGCTATACTCCAGTATTACAGTAGTGGTGTATAATTTAGTAGTATATTATACTGTATGCACATTCGACGCAGAAAAATTGAAGAAAAAATGGTGATGATGATGATGATGATGATTTTGCACAATGTAGTCCAACATTAGCAGACTCTAGAACTCTGCTGCCATTCACAGAAATAGCAGTATTTCCTGCCTTAGCCATATATGAAATGAACTAGTCAGTTCATAGTGGTAGCAGGACATCCCCCTGAGCCATGAACACTCCTTGAAAAGCAACCAGGCAGCCACAGAGACACCACAGCAGTGGAGTCCACTGTGGTGGTGCAAGGAACTGCCACGTGCAGCCACATCCTCCAAGGTTCCCTACAAAGAAGTGATTCAGTCTCATTGAAGTGTAAAATGCACCTAGCCTGTAAATCATTTCAGAGGCAAACATGCAGAGCAATGCAGCATAGGATGGACAGATTTTCCTGTCATAATATATATTTATCTCCTCTATTGCTTGTTTGTAAGGAAGCATGCATAGAGAATTCAGAAGCTTTCCAAATAGAAGGGTTCAGTTCCATTTGGTGAAATGTACTTGTCAGTTATGTCAGGTGGTTTAACTTTTTATTTTGCTCAGATAGGGTATTTATCTAAAAAAATGAATGCACCATTACAAATGAAGGACAATGGCACCCATACAGACTTCAACATTCTCCTATTGTTCACCTAAAGGTAGCAAAATAAGTGGCAAAAATGGGGAAACCAAAGCTGTTGTTCATTTGCAGATGATCATTGTGACCACTTATTTCATCTGTACTTTCAGTTAGAAGAACTAAGGAATGCACTGGATAAGACCAGACAAGAACTGGATGCCACCAAAGCACGCCTTGCCTCAACACAGCAGTCTCTGGGCGAGAAAGAAGCACATCTGGCCAATTTAAGAATAGAGCGGAGAAAACAGTTAGAAGAGATACTGGAAATGAAGTAAGTACATTTATACCTTCTGGTTTTGATGAGGTTGAAAGGAATATGGATTCTCATTTTATTGTTCATTTTTATTGAATCATTTCCTACTTTAACAAAGTATCTGTGTGTGCGTGTGTGCATGCATGAACCCTCACACATTGTTTCATGTATTCTGTTTCATGTGCCGAATTTTCATACTTTTTTGATAAGCAAAACTTGCTTCAGGGCACTGAATTTAGAAATGTAACAATTTACTCTGGGCCTAAGTATTTAGCCCAGACCTTTTTCTTACGTTAGGAGGGGAATTTAACTGTTTTTCTGGCATAAATGAATTTGAACATTTTGGAGGCAGGGGCTGAGCCTACATAAGGTAGCGTTTCTTGTTTTTAAGGAACAACAACCTTTCTGCTGCCACTTTAAGCAAAGGCTTGAACTTTCTGTTCAGGCATCCCTTTCTCTGCCTAAGTAGAAGGAACCCAGCCCACTCCACTCACTCCACTGTTTATGGGTGAGATTTGGAGGGAAGCTGGGATCATGTTCAATCGAAAATAGAGAGCTGTATGATTAGACATAAAACTAAAGAACAGTTTCCTGTTGTGTGGAAACTAACATTCACTTGTACTTTATAGGGGACTACCTTTAGCACAGTGATGGCGAACCTATGGCACGTATGCCAGAGGTGGCACTCTGAGCTCTCTCTGTGGGCACATGTGCCGTCGCCCCAGCACAGAGTCTGCCAGAGTTTGTTACCAGAAAGCCAGAGGGACATGGCACTTTGCAATAAATAAGTGGGTTTTCGGTTGCAGTTTGGGCACTTGGCCTCTAAAAGGTTCACCATCACTGCTTTAGCATTAACATTTCTATACCGCATCATATTTAACTGATACTCTCTAAGCGGTTAACAATCTGTTACAATAGTGGTGTATAATATAGTATTATATTATATACACATTCCAAGCAGAAAAGTGGAAGGAAGATTGATTTTTATTATTACCTTTGGAAATTGTATGGAAATGTCAGCCAGGCCAAAAAAGCTGTGGCTAAAAAAGCTGCCTGGGGCCAGTTTCAGAGAACACATAACTCTCTTCTTGAAACCATATCACCATCTACCAGTTCATTTCTGGGCACAATTCAAAGTGCTAATTATGACTTATAAAGCCTTATTAAGCTTAGCTCCAGACTATATTGTCTTCCTATGCAAACCTGCCAAGGTTTTAATATCCTTGGGCCATCCGCTGGTCTGAGAGGGAGTTCACCAGGCAGGTCCAGCTCCATCTGGACTAGCCTGGAAGAAGGAAGAGCCCTCCCTCCAATCCATCCGCCTTGGTCCAGGCCTCAGAAGGAGAGAAGAACCACTGGACCTCATCCCGTTTCCCTCCACCATTCCCTTCTCTTTTTATGTCATGTCTTTTAGATTGTAAGCCTGAGGGCAGGGAACCGTCTGATTAAAAATAATAATTGTAAGCCGCCCTGAGAGCCATTAGGGCTGAAGGGTGGGATATATATATATATATATATATATATATATATATATATATATACAGTAAAATAAATTTATTATAATAAATACATGTATGTGCCTAGAGCTTCTTTTCAGACTTTTCCTAGCAATGTAGGAGGGAGAGAATAGGGAGCAGGATGTGAAGTCCTTACGTTCTTTATTCATGTAAAGTATAGAATGTGTGAATAGGGCTTTGATTAACTAATTTGGGACAAAATGCTCCACATGAAGAACATTATATCATAATGTAGTGTTTTCCCCGTGGGAAATTATTAATTGTTTTTAACTTTTTTAAACTTGTTTTTAACTTAGCTTTTAAAAATAGATTATTATATTGTAACTTTTGTATTAAGATTATTATTATTATTATTATTAACCTTTATTTATACATACAATCTTTTTAATTGGATGGTTCCCTGCCCTCAGGCTTACCATCTAAAAAGACACGACACAAAAGGAGAAGGGAGTGGTGGAGGGGAAGGGGCCTTTCTAGTAGGATAATACATAGCAATACAGGAAATGATTCAATAAAACAGACAACAAAAGAACATCAAATAGCAAGTGACAGTTATGCAATGCCTAGGAACGCTTCTCTGAACAGGATGGTCTTCAACTCCGTTTTGAAGCTGGTTAAAGAAGTAAATTGTATTGTGCTTTTAAAATGTAAACTGTCTTGGATCCTGTGCAGGGAAAAAGGTGAGATAAATAAATAAAGTGCACTTGTAGTGCTGACAAAGCTTTTTTCATTACCCCACCAACCTCAATATCTTGGAGAGGATTTTTCGTAGCTTATCATGACAACCATGACTTTAGTGTGTTATCTCTGGAGGAATATCATGTTCCTAAGGAATGCCAAAATGGTTCAAATCTTTGTGGCAGGCTAAGGATGATAAGGGCATTTATTCGTCATGTTTTTAAAGTAGATTTTTGGTACCAGGATATAATGAGATGGAAGGGAAGATCAGTTGTTTTATAGGTGTTATAAAGCAGAATTGTTGCAAAGGTATAAGCCTCCCACTTTATCACTATACTTGTTTTAAAGTGTGTGTGTTGGGGGGGGGGAGACAGAATGAAATTCAATGTCCTCCCTACTTTAAATATAAGTATGCAAAATTACAGTATGTTAAATTTGCAACAGAATCTTTGAAATTGATAATCTCACACAGAATGAACTGATTGTGGGGAAATCTGTAATATGGTATAAATTGAAAATCAAAACAACCAGTAATTTGTATATTGTATGCATCCAAAAAGGGCCAGCATAGTGTAGTAATAGCTTAAGATTCCAGGAGGCCAGGGTTTGTATCCTTGCATGGCCATGGAAACCCTCTGGGGGGACCTTGGGCAAATCACACTCTTGCTGAGAGAGAAAAAATCCTGGTAGGTTTACCTTAGGGTCACTATAAGTCAGAAATGACTTGAAGGCACATAGCAGCAGCAGCAGCAGCAGCAGCAGCAGCAGCAACAACAACACATTCAAAATAAACAGTCTATTCAGATTTTTTCATCTTTCAGCAGCTGTCTGCCCATACAGATCAGTCTCATATTAGGCTGGCTTTCTTCCTTTGCTTAGTATATTTCCGAAGTTGTGAAGTCTGGTATGTCATATCCTAGGTATACTCTTGGGATAACACCATACCTGTCCCTAGTCTAATCTATTTCCCTAATTAGCAAGATCTCAGTATCTTCTTGGTTGGCTTCATCATCTTCTCTCCCTTTCCTGCAGCATCCACTGAGCCTCGCTATGCCATTTTTCCCAGAGCTTCCATACGCATGAGAAAGAATGAAATAAGGCAGCTGGGGAGCAATGCCTGGCAGGGATTCTTGAGCTTTGAGCAGTAGCAATTCAGCACTGCCGTCCCAAGTACCACTCCAGCTGATGCAGAGGCTCAGGCTGCATCTGTACTGCAGAAATAATCCAGTTTGGCACCACATTAACTGTCAAGGCTCAGTGCTATGGAATTTTTTAACTATAGTTTGATGTAGCTCCAGAGTGCTCTAATGGAGAAAGCTAAATGTTTAACACAACTGCAGTTCCCAGAATTGAGTCTTGGCAGTTAAAGTGGTGACAAACTGGGCTATTTTAATGTTTCTTTAATGGGCACTTATGTGCCCTTCATCTACCTCCCTCTTTCTAGCACAGTCTGATGCACAGATATGGTTTTCTGAATACTGGTAATTAAAATAAACCATCTCACTCAGTCATAATAGTAGCAGCAATAAAATAATAGGTGGTGAAAGTTCTTTACATTTTAAAGACTTCTTTTCTTTTCCATAGGGACTACATAGATAATGCACCAGTTAAAATTATGATGATTATGTGATAGCAATTACCAAATATTTCAGTGCATTAAATACTTTCAGAATGGCAGTAGATTTAGGGGTAGGCTAGATTATTTCTTGTTTTGTTAATCTATAATTTGTGAGGGACTTTTTAAAAACTGCCTATTGTTTTGCAGTTACCTGATTTTAACTAAAAACCACAGCCGCTCCAAATTTAATGCTAGAGATAAAAGACAGCAATGTTGATAGTGAATTCAATATGTGAATAGTAAATATAAAGAGTAAAAAACAAGAGAGGAGCTGATTTTTAATGAAAACATAGTATTTTCTCAGAAGATGACAAATTTCAAATATATCCTGTAACACTGATGATGAATTCTTGTAATGTCAGAATGTAACAAGGATAATTTGATTGGCTGTATTTTAATATTTTGGAAAATTAATTAATTGGATTAGTGAAGACAAAACTTTTTAGATATCTTCAATTTAATTATTTAAATAATGCTGACAGGACATATTTTGTGACTTTTGGCTTTTGTGACTCTTGGCTTGTAGCCAAATCTACATGAATTGTATACTTAAGAGCTTTCATGATGATTTCCTATGCTTATATTATGTTAACATTTTGTCTTCTGACCTCCTCTGGCTCACATTGCCAAGATTCATCTTAATTTATGGTGTATAATCAGTTGTCTACTTCAGTTTTCCTTATGAATATTTCTTAAGAATGCTGACTTATTTTAGGTTTAGAGTGAAAAAGGATGACAACTTAATTCAGCAATGACTAACTGTCACTTCATATGTGTGTGTGTATGAAAGGAAGAATATTTGAAAGTATTTATTGAGAGAGAAAATGTTATGTAAAGGGAAAATCCCATCTTGTATTTTGACCATAGTCTGAAAGGGAAGGACAGATGTAATGTTAGCAACTGGCATGTGTTTATGTTCTTCTTTAACCTTTAGAGCTGATTATTTGATATTACTAAACGAATTATACTTGAACAGCTTTGTGGTTCTATTTCTTCCTCCTCCTGCTCTTTTCTTCTTCTTGCATGTCTTCAAGCCAATTCCAACTTACGGTAACCCAAAGGTAAATCTACCATGGCATTTCCATGCCAAGACTCTTTGAGGGTGATTTGCCATTGCCTTCCTGCAAAAGAGGAAAAGAGGTCATCCAGTGGTTTTTCACGTCCAAGTGGTATTTGAATTATAGTCTCCCAGAGTAGTAGTCCAAAACTGAGCCACTACACCATACTGGCTTTCTAGGTGATTTACACTGATGGTTATTTTGCTCACTTGTCAGTGAACATAGATACTCTCATCTATCATTATTATTGTATTGCATTAAATATGTTTTGAAATTTTTCTCAAGCAAAATAGAACCTAATTTCACGATGGGGCTTTTCATTTGTATTGCATGAAGTCAACTGGAAATTTTATTGGGATGAAAAGTATTTCTTATTATTCTTGGAATTAGAAGTTTGAATTTGGTGTGCTTCCATTGCATTTTAGGGAAAGCCACTGGTAGTTCAAGAAGAGACTTAATTTTGGTAAAGTGGCATGCACTTTTCTTTGCATTCATCTGATGGAATTTGTATAGTATCTATGTGAGGGGAGCTGATCATCTGGATTTTTCACAAGGAATGAACACACCTCACTGGAAGTGGGGGAGGGAGGAATGCAGTTCTTTGGAAATGAAATACATCCTTGGCCTCAAATGTGACTATTGGCCCCTAAGTGTTACATTCTCTCTGAGGAAACCTTATTCATTCAAAGTTCTCTAAGCCAATGCTTAGGTGGCTGAGTATTGGTGGGACTGGCAAATGTACCTTGCCCCAGTTAGCCATTACCAATTAACATATTAGGACTGAGTCGAGTCTTTGAGTCAAATTAATAGTGTGGTTACAAAATAGGAGAAAGGCAGTGGTCCCTGGTAAGAAGGTCAGAGTATATTAGAGGTTATAATGATAATGTTTTGTGAAGTGGAATGTTTGAAGACATTGATTATATGTGCCTATATAATTTATAAGTAGCTGGCCTAACAAATTAATGGTAACAAATTAATGGTGAAGAAAGTTCTTGTTGATTAGTCCAGCAACAGTGTTCATGTCATAGGAGTTATTTTTCATTTCATTATTGGTATACTTTCATGTATTTTGTATAATCTTCAGCAAATAGGGAGTATATTTATTGTCTCAACAAAACATATCCTTTGAAAATTGGAACACTTGGTTGGTTTTTTACAGCCTGTGGTGTGCTTTCATTTAATTGTAGAATCCATGCTGAGAGCATAGAGAGTCATATCCCAAATTAAATACAAACAAAACAGCAGGATGTTGATACAACTGTGACTTCCACAGGAAGTAGTTAGGATGTTAATGTGGCCTTCTTGGAACATGGGTGAAAATTTTCCTGTAACTTTTGTTTCTGCCCTTTAGATCTGTTACACAGCCAATCTTGACTAACTTTTTTGACACCAAATTCATAGTGCCATACAGATTAAAAGAATCCAAATGAAGGGTTTGTTCTTCACTAACATGAAGATTTTTGTTTTAAATAAAAGGAAAGAAAGCAATAAACTCTTTCAGAACAGTTTAAGTAAACAATTTTCTTAGAAATCCTCTGTAGTTATTTAAAAAATATGCTAACATATTGCTATTCTTTTAGAGTATATTTATATGTGCTTTATAGACTATAGCAAAGCCTTTGACTGCATGGATCATGAAAGGCTATGGAATGTCCTTAAAGTAATGAGAGGGTCAACACATCTAATAAACTTGATGAGGAATCTGTACTCAGGACAAGAGGGTACTGTCAGAACAGAACACGGAGAAACAGAATGGTTCCCAATTGACAAGGGGGTCAGGCAAGGTTTTATCCTTTTACCCTATCTGTTCACCTTGTATGCAGAACATATTATAAGAAAAAAACAGAAGAAGGAGGAGCGAAAATAGGAGGAAGGAATATCAACATTGTAAGATATGCAAATGACACAATAGTACTAGCAGAAAACCTCACAGACTTGGAACACCTACTAAGGAAGATCAAAGAAGAAAGCGCAAAGGCAGGCTTAATGTTGAACATAAAGAAAACAAAAATAAGGACCACCAAGGACCTTTACAAGTTCAACCTAGAAAATGAAGAAATAGAAATAGTAAAAGAATTCCCATACCTGGCACCAAACATTGATAGACATGGGGACTGCAGTCAGGAAATCAGAAGAAGATTAAGAATGGGGAAGGGTGGCTATGAAAGAACTAGAAACGATTCTGTTAAGGAGGTGATGGGTATGGGGTTGCAGGAATTAAGCAGAGCAGTGGAGGACAGAGAGTCTTGGAGATGTCTCATCCATAAGGTTGCCATGAGTCGAGATCAACTCAAGGGCAGTTAACATCAATAAAACATGAGGTATCATTTTGGCCATTTGATATAGATTGCAAAACTCTAGTGCTTTAAAAAAATGTGACATAGAGTGCAAGTGTTGTTGTTAATATAGAGTGCAAGTCCTCTGAACTCATTAGATATGCCAGAATGGCCGCCAGTTACTCAACATGAAGTTGAGTTCCTGATTTCTATGATCAGGTCTGGAAGAGCACCAGGCCCACAGTTAATCGTGCCAGAACTTCTTAAGATCAACATCATATAGTGGGCTAGCAACCCTCATTACCCATATAAATCAGACAGCTCAGTTACCAAATAGACAGACAAAAGCTATGATAGTACCCATACATAAAAAGGGCATAAAATGATCCAGCTAATTATCACCCCATCATTCTTTTATCAGTAGTGAATAAATAGGCTGACTGAATGGATAAAGGCAGAAAAAATTAACAATAATAATAATAATTATTATTATTATGATTATTATTATTATTTATATCCTGCCTCTCCCTGTATTGGATCGAGGCGGGTAACAGCATACAAAAGAAAGAACAATAAAAATCAAGAACATAGAACAATAGATAAAAATACAATGAGCTCCCGATTCCCACTTCCACCCTCCCCTAAAATTAACATTAAAAGCAGTTCCCAAACAGTGGGCCATAAAATCAATCCGAAAAACAGATCGGTTCGAAGGGAACAAGTTTAAGCAAGTGGAGAGTGTGATTAGGGGGTCAATTTGGGAAGGCCCGCCAGAAGAGATCTGTTTTTATTGCCTTTTTAAAGGCCTCCAAAGATGTTAGATGGCAGATCTCATCCAGCAGATCGTTCCAGATTATTGCGGATGAACAGGCATGGTTTAGAAAAGGAAAGACAATAGTTTACTATTGTGTAATTTTGAACCATCTGGCTGAAAAATATACAAATGCCCTAAATACCAACTTGCATATTGCTTTTATGGATTTAAAGCCAGCTTTTGATTCTATACCCAGAAAAAAACTTTGGGCTAAACTGTTCAGCACTACAATTGATAAAAGACTACTCTGGTTAATTATGAATCTATATAGCAATACAACAATACAGGTAAGAACAAGGTAATCTAACTAGGGACATCCATAGCTGTAGAGAATGCAAGGATGCATTCTGGCACCTACCCTGTTTAATTTATATCTGAATGATCTGGCTAGACATATTGTATCATATGTTTATCACTCCAGAACTGATCTCAAGCAGCATCTCTCTACTCTTATATGCTGCTGCTGCTGCTCTTCTCTCTTTTACTAGAATCAGAATAAGACACCTGCTAAGAGTATTTATGAGGTACTGTGAAGAAAACCAGCTAACTATTAATTATAATAAATCCAAAATTATGATTTTCTCTAAAAGCCGTACTGTAAATGGTTGGGAAATAGCAGGCCATAAAATCAAACAGGTTATATGTCTTAAGTATCTAGGTATAAATTGTCAAGTAGCTGGCTCATGGGTACTCCATCGGATTGCAACTGTCCAGTCTGCAAGTAATAGTAGCAAACAATATCCTGGATTGTTTTTTTTTTTTTACACCAAGAGAGGCCAGTTTATACCTGCTGTATGCAAGGTACAGCAGGCTAAGATTCTCCCCCAACTAATGTTTGGCATTCCAATATGGATATTGGGCTTCTCTCCATTGGCTGAACAGGATCTACCAACCTTTCTTAGAAATTTATTTGAAATTCCAAAATGTGGGTCATCAGCAGTTCTGCCATTGGAAGCTGGATGTACATTAATGGAATGTACTGCATGAGAATTGGTTCCAAGATACTGGCTAAAGCTCACCTTTGCAGGCCCAGAAAGAGGCTATGTTAATCTGTTATGGAAGAACTCATATAAATCACAAACATTCATAGAGGTCCAATAGACGTTCCAGACATTTGGCCTCTCGGATAGTTTTCTTTGTACAATACATTAAATTGAACAACAGTGAGAAAAATATCATACAGAGAATCGGAGATATTGATACCCAGCATTCATTATCAATTGCCAACATGACCTGTTCTCCCATTAATCTAGGCTTGGCATTTAATCCAAAGGGTAGTGCAAATTACCCAAAAAACCTCACAATTCCCAAATGTTGTTTGACATTTACTAAAGTGAGATTTAATGCATTTCCATCTGCAGTAATGGAACGTTAATTCCAACAAGTTGAGTATAAGAATTAACTGTACCCCTCCTCAGGTCTGCCATGATTAAAGGTTGACTTGAGGGCAGTTAACAATAACAACAAACACACACAAAAGTGAAGCCTACATTATTCATTCACAATCCCACCATATAGATTTTTAAAGGGTGCTAAATCTCTGCAAGCTTTATGAGGAAAATTAAGCAATGTACTTACAATACTATTAAAATGTGCAACAAAGATTTAAAATTGTTTTGTCATTATTTGAGGTATGTGCATGTATTAAAATATATACCTGTATATGAAAACCCTGAGGAAATAGAGGTATTCTGCCAAGACTGATCTCAGCCAAAATTGCCCTGTATTTAAGATCATTGGAAACATGCTTTTTCCAAGTTTTATTAACTGAGGATATAGTAATGATGAAAATGATAAAATAGGATGATATTTATATTGAACTAAAGCCAGAAAGGGAATGTGTGGGCCTCCATCTCTGATATGATAGTCAGGAGTACTAACAGTTCAAAAGAGAGCAGTCACAGTGAGGGAGTGGCCGACTGGAAAGGAAAGCTAAGCTTCTGTTTTCAGGAATATCTTTCTCCTCTTACCCCCACCCGCATTTCTGAGGCTGACTGAATTACACCCTTGTCTACTGAAACCCTCTTAGTTTAATTCCCACAGGCCTCAGTGACACCTAGGGCAGCACTGATCAACTGCAGGCTCTGGCATTGCTAACCTCAGCCAACAAACTGATTATGATTTTAGCAGATGTTACAAAATAGAATGGGTCAGTTTTCCCCTTCTTTAAATAGCAAATGCTTCATGTTTAAGGCTTACAACATTACAATTTTATAACAGGAATGAAGCTCTCTCCTGTGGGATATTATTGCGTATGTTACGTATAGAGATTTATAAGACAGAATTGCTAAACAAGTGAAAAAGACTAAATTCATTTGAGTGAAGCTAAATGGTTACCGTGTGACTTGTTGTTGTTGATTTTTGGCAAGACACTTGGCTATGAATATTAGAAGTATGGATGCAGAAATAATGCAAGTGCTTAAAATGCCCTGTCTGGGTCTTTTTCTTCTTTTATTGTGAACTCACTGTAGTTCCAGAATTGGATTCTGTGCTGATGCAGGACATCTTCAGAGCATTGCATTTTTTTTATCCTAAGAGGGCAGAACTCTTCTTGCCTGTTCTCTAGAACTGTTCAAAATTCCCATTCAGTTATCCTCATGCTATATCTGTCTGTTATTCAGTCATCATATTATATATATTATTGCCAATCCATTAGAACAATAATGCAGGGGGCAGTAAAATGTGAGATAACTGTAGCTGTGATGTTCCAGTAATTTTAATCTAGTGTGGTCATAACAACATCTTGTAGTGAGATTATGCAATTTTAAAAACTGTTTGCCAGCTTTATTTTCTTTCAAATTAAGAAATGTTGAACAAGTGTCATCAGTGCATTGATTATGCTCAGCATTTATTTTTCTGTAGCATCTGAA
Organism: Sceloporus undulatus; assembly: GCF_019175285.1. Lineage (NCBI taxonomy): Eukaryota > Metazoa > Chordata > Lepidosauria > Squamata > Phrynosomatidae > Sceloporus > Sceloporus undulatus. The sequence goes on from NC_056523.1 coordinate 58,776,416, forward strand.
TCATGCTGCTCTGAATCAGTGTCTGGATATAGTTATCAGTTTAACAACAGTGAATAACCTGGCTGAGTCTTGATAAGACAGATCTTCTGAGTGTTGGTGATTCATAAACCTGGAGATTGGAGTGTTCAACTGGTCTGGAAGGAGTAGCACTCAGTGAAAAAGAAAGGTTTGTAGTTTCAGAATGCTTCTGTTATTGGAGTCCCAGATGACCACAGTTGCCCAGAGCTCCCATGACCACCTTTAGTTTATGTGCCAACTATGCTTGTTCCTGGGTAAAGATAGTCTTACCATTGTGATTCAGGTTCTGGTAGCCGTTCTGTGACCGTAGAATTGGATGATTCTATGCTGGGCTGCCCTGGTTTAGATGCTTCAGCTGGAGTGGAATTCAACATCCTGCTCCGATCACTTTGCTATATACCAGGGGTGGGCAACTGCTCGGATTAAGTTGGTGCATTGAGTTTTCCTGGAGACCTTGGAAGGATGCCCCTCACTGCAAAATTGGAAATTTTGTAGCTCTCAAGGGATAAATTTTGCCACATTTCTGGCCTTCTCTGGGCCATTTTTACAAGTAGTAATAACCTGGAACCCCAAATCCTAGGTGTTGGGGCCTTTGGGGGAAAGGGATTGGTAATTTTAGGGGCCACACTTCCCCCACTCTCTCTCTCTACACACACACACACACACACACACACACACACACACACAGAGTATATAGCATAGACAGCTATATATTTAAACTGCACTGATTTACATTCAAAGTAACACTAAAAGTCTTCATTTCTTCAGGAACAAGATATCTTACAGCTAGCCTTCCCATGTATAATGATATCTTCATTGGATTGGTGGGAGACAGTAAGATGTGGTTTACTGGTTATTCTGCAACCAAGAAAATACCATCCTTTACTATCCCCAAAGGTGTGCCTTCTCAGTGGTGTTAGCCAGCCTCTGACACATATTGTTCTTAGAAGTGGACTACATTCAGATTTAAATTCCTGTTGAAAACATACCTGTACATGCTGAACTTCCCCAGCTGTTGGTTGCTGTTTTTTTTAAAGCCCTGTGTCTCATTTGCCTATAACTTAATACTGTTACTGACAGATTGTGTACAGGTGCATGTAACATTGTCTAATGGAGCCACAAGAGCCAGCATGGTCTAGTGCAGTGGTTCCCAATCTTTGGCCCTTGAGATGACTTGGACTTCTGTTCTCATCATTCCTGGCTGATGTTCAAGTTGACTGGAGCTTCTCAGAGCTGAAATCCAAAACAAGTGGAGAGCCAAAGGTTGGGAAACACTGGCCTAATGTTTTCAGTACTGGACTAGAACTCTGTGGAGGCCAGGGTTCAGATGCCCACTCTACTGTGGAAACCACACTGATTGATCTTGGACAAGCCACATTTTTTCAGCCATTGAGAAGATGGCAATGGCAAATCTCCCCTAGATAAATCTTGCAAGGAAATCACTCTGATAGGATCACCTTGAGTCAGAGCCAACATAGCTTAAGGTACATAACAACAGTCAATGGGGTCAACCATACTTGATTAAAAGCTAATATGAAACTGTAAACTCTGAAGATGTGGTGGGAAAGGGCAAACATTGACTCCTCACAAGGCCATAAAAACTCCTGTTTATAACATATAGAGTGGGACAGATTGCAAAGTAGAAGAAACTGTCCCTTGTGATTCCTCAAGAAGAGATTCCTCAAGGAACACCTTGGGTGCCTTCCTTAGTTGTGGGATGAATGTCCACTTCCCTTTACCTGACATCCACTCTGTATACATCGTTAATCAGGACATGATGGGATTAAATACAGTGGGAACAGAAGAGGAGCAACCCATTTAGGCTGTAGTACTTCTAAAGGAACCAATATGTCTTACAAACAGTCTGATCATTGAAGTCTTCCTGGACTTCACAGACCCCCAGTTCTGTGAAGCAGAATAAGGCTGCTCATGCTAACTGATCAAAAACCCACCCATGCATCCAGTTGTACTTCAGACATACTGTGATAGTTGTGTGGTATGGGAGAGGTTTTCTCCCCTCTCCAGATGTGTACTCTCCAGAGGGAAGGCAGGAAAGGAGCCAAGACAAGGATGTTAGATGGGGAGTTTACCTCTGGCTATCTCAAAAGCTCCTGAGAATTTCATAGAATCTTAGAGGTGAAATGGACCACAAGGCCATCTGACTCAACCTTCTGCCATGCAAGAATACAACTAAAGCATTCCTGAAAGAGTGCTTAAACAACCTCTGCTTAAAGACCTTCAAAGATGGAGAGTCCATTACCCTCTCAGGCAATCTTTTCCACTGTTGAACAGTTCCTACAGTTAAAAGGTTCTTCCTAACATTTAGGTAGGCATCTTTTGTTGTAATTTGAACACATTGGTTCATATTCTAGTCTCTGTATCATCAGAAAACAAGCAGGTTCCATCTTCTATGTGATACCTCTTCAGACATTTAAAGATAGCTATCATGCCACTTCTCAATCTTCTCTTCTCCAGGTTAAACATACTCAGGTCTCTAAATCATCCCTCATAAATTTTGGTTTCCAGACTTTTGATCATCTTGTGGTTGCTCACTGACTTTTTAATGATCTGTTCTAGAAGCTTTATTGGTATCAATATCAAATTGACTTGCATCCTCCACCCCTTTTGAAAATGGAAGCAACATTTGCCACCCTCCATTCTACTGGGACTTCTCTTCTCCAAGAACTCTCAAAGATGATTGACAGTGACTCTGAGATTATACTTGCAAGTTCCTTTAGTACTCTTGAATGCAGTTAATCCAGCCCTGGAGACATCAACTCATTTAAAGTTGCTAGCTCTTTACCTTATTCTGGGAGGAACTGAAATTTAATCCAGACAAGACAGAGGAGCTCCTGGTCAGTTGAAATGCAGAGCAGGGAACAGAGATTCAGATGGTGCTGGATGGGGTTTAAATACCCTTGAAGATTCACGGCTTGGGTGTTCTCCTTGATTCAACTCTGAGCTGAAAACCCAGAATTCAGCAGTGTCCATGAATGCATTTTCACAGATATAGCTTGTGCACCAGCTGTGCTCATTTCTTGAGGCATTAGAACTGGCTATTGTGATACATGCCTTGTTTACATCCCATTTGGATTAATACAGTAGTCTCTAAATTAATGGAAGCTGGTTACAGGAGAGTACACAGCTCTCTTGTTTGAACAGGTCCACTGGCTGTTGGTCTGTTTATGGCCACAATTCAGAATGCTGGTTATGACCTCCCTCCTTCCACCTGTCATCTTCTGGCCTGGGAGAGAGTGAAAGGACAAGCCCAACACCATCGGGCCTGAAGAGGAAGAGCCCTCCCCTCCCTCCTTCCAACTGTCATCTTCTGGCCTGGGAGGGAGCGAAAGGACAGGCCCAATGCCATCAGGCCCAGCCTCGATTAAGAAAAAGAGCCCTCCTTCCAGTCCATCTGCCTTGGTCCAGGCCTCAGAGGGAGAGAAGAATGCTGGACCTGATCCCCTCCCCCTCAACCATTCCCTTCTCCTTTTGTGTCATGTCTTTTTAGATTGTAAACCTGAGGGCAGGGAACCGTCTATTATCCCCTCTGTTGTAAGCCGCCCGGATTCCCAGTGACTGGGTGGCATATAAATAAATCCTATTATTATTATTATTATTATTATTATTAGCCCTACGTGGCTCAGATCCAAGTTATTTGAAAGGTTGGATGGATGAGAAAGTAGAGGGGGGATTACTGCTTCCAGAACAGGTTATACCCTTGCCTTTTGCCAGGGGATGTCTCCTTTTAAAATAAGATTTAAGAGTACAGCATTTACATTGACCCATGGATAAGTCAATTCAGGGTTTTGGGTCATTTTTTTTAACTAAAATTTCTAGACTTATGCATGTGTTTATACAGTAATAAATACAACAAAAACAATTTATTCTGGGCTGAACCTCCAGAACCTTCTTTTGCTATGAATGCAAACATCGTTGTTGGACTCACAAAACACCCTCAAAGGACCAGGATAGGAGAAACATTCTCTGGACTTTCTTTAACAAACAAACAGTCATAACCCAAACATAGTAAGTCCAGTGATGGGTGAGGCCAAATCCTCTGGCTTTGCTTATTTTGAATCAGCCCTAAGACTTTTTTGTGGATTTGTGGTGGTAGAGTGGCTGACAGCACTTCACATTATCTTGATTGTTCCATTTTAAAAAAAAAAAAAATTGAAAAAAAAAATGATGCCAGTGCTACAGCTTTCTATCTCTTTTGCTGAGTGGTGGTGAATATTCCTTAATGCTAAAGCCTCATTCAAGAATATGACATGCCCACTGGCAATATGAAAAAGCACAACCCATTTTAGCCTCACTTCACGATATGTGTAGATCAAGTTTTAGGCCTGATGACACATCCCTCCCAGCCCTGCAAATTAAAAACCAAGCTCATCAGGCTATCCAGTGAACCAGGACTGGAACAGTTTCCTGAAAGCCTTAGGAATACTCTGTTTTTTTATGGCATTTGTGCTGCTCTGTAAATTGTATTCTGGACTCTACCATAGAAGAAGCTTGTCAAGAACCCATGATAAATATGCATCCCATAATTTCTTGCAGTTCAACATCTGCTAGAAACCTTCCCCTGTGGTATCAGATGAAGGTTTCAGAATTGGTTTGGTACATTTAAACTGGATAAATTTGCATTTTGGACTATTTTGCGTTGTGCCTCTCCATCATTTGAAATTGCCTATGTGCACTTGTAGCTTTCATTTACAGGATAATTCAGTTTTGCCACTGAAGACAGGAAATTCTGATTGATTGATGTGGCTCAAGATTGTGCCTGTGATTTCCATTGGGTTCTTTTTACAGAATTCTAAACAAATCCTTGGAATTTTGGTAGAATTTTCTTTCCAGTAAGTGTGCTTAGAATCTCAGCTTCATGAAGATTTCCATGTTCAAACAGCAATGTTTTGTTTAGTCTAACTGATGCAAGGATCCGTTCGTGTATAACCTAAAAATGATTTTAATTAACAGACAGATTTAGGAAATTCCAACTGTAATGTGTTCATTAAATGAATGGGGGATATCAATATATGACAAGCCACTTACACGTAAGGGTAATGTAACCATTACTTCATTAGAGGTGCAACTGTACACTCTCGACATAAAAGTCTTTACTGAATGTAAACAATGATTTTGACAGAGAACTGCCCAGATTTGAAAATGGCTTTGTGAAATTTGTTGTGTTCATATTGATGCTGACTTGTTTTATAAATGTTTACCTTATAATTTATTGTGATTCAAACTCTGCAGATGCTCTGTCTTCTGGTAAGCGTAGCTATTATTTAAAAAGAGAGAGCAGGACTTGCAGGGGGGGGGGGGGGGGGTGAAACCCAGTCTGGCTCTAGAGGGAGGCCCCCTTACAAACCATATGAATCCACTTACATGTAAATTACTTGTCTATATGAATTAAGGTGAAGGTTATGAAAGAACTGCTTTTCTGTGTTTACTGTAGGATTTTTGACAGTCTCTTTCCTCTTTCAAGTAAATTTGGCTTAAGTCCATAGTCAGTACAGTTTTAAGTAAACTCCTCTTTTGTTACGTTAACAAGGTTATAACATCACTGGGGCGGATTTCCAGCTGCATGAATTGAGACCTAAGAGTGCTGGCTGAGAGGGATAATTAAAACCTTAGGGTGGGAGAGTTTAAGCTATCAAGTAAAATTGGATAAAAGGCTAATTGTCCAGAGCAACATAATACATATTTCTGTATACCTGTGAAATGAAGATAAATAGCAGCGGTCTTCATCATCTCATTTAAACCTTTGGATTGAAGTTTTCGGGTGTAAAGTGTGTGTATGTCTGTTTCTGTGTGTCTGTGTGTTTAAACAAGGAAGCATTGAACTGACTGTTTTGCAGTGCTGTTGTTTTTTTATTTGCCCTACTGCAACTTAGATATTTTATGTCTGAAGTATATGGGCTGAAGAAGGAGAGAAGACTAAAACAGAGCACGCTGTTCCTTGTTTTGTCAAAACTTTTCATAACTCAAACTGGGGAGGAGGGTTACATACCTTTGGTGACCTTCTAGAAGATGACATACAGTCAGGCAAGATGATGCATTGCCACAGAGTTAAAAAACACACACCAGAGTGAGTTGTAATGGCAGCTTGCACTGAACTAAATAAATTGTGAAGGCCCATTTGTTATTCATTAGGAGCAGTAGAGCAGGATTACTCTTCACCCTTCATGGGGTGCTCTTAAATGTAAGGTAATTTACATGAATAACTTAGCAACATGAACAACAACTAATACATTTTTAAAGGGCTTTTACATTTCCACACATTTAAGTATTATGGAATTAATTTTATGCATAACATATTTTAAAAATGCTTTATTTGTTGTTTTTTAACTAGAATACTTTTAAATTGCTCTTTTTTGTATTGGTGGTTTAATCATATTTTAACTTTTATATGTTTTTAGTCATGGTAATGTTTATCTCTATGTTAAAATGTTTCTAAGCCATCTTGAGTCTGAGAAAAAGATATATTTTATATAATATATAAGATTTATTGTTATTGTTTTTTATTATCATGATTATTACTTGGGATTATTAGTAATTCAGGTACAGTTTTTAGATGCATAGATTACTTTAATAATAAACACTTACCAATGTAAAGCATACTGCTGTGAAGTAGTACAAAACCATTTCCCCCTGTATTTTAGTAGGAGTTTCTGTATTTATTTATTTAATTTATGTGTTATGAACCTTCAAATCGTTTTCAACTTATGGTGGCTCTCAGACAATACTGGGTTGGGTTTTGGGTTTTTTTGCAAGATTTCAGAGGGGTTTCACCTTTGCTTTTCTCTGAAGCTAAGAGAGCGTGATTTGCCCAAGGTCACCCAATGGATTTTATGGCCAAGCTGGGAATCAAACTTTGGTTTCCAGAGTCATAGTCCAACACAAACCACTACACCACCCTGGCTCTTATCTTCCATTTATCATAATATGGAATACCAGGGAAAATACACTGTGTGGGAACATTTTTAGAAAGAGTAAAGATTCCCTAAGGAAGTAAATTCTGTAAGGCACTTCTGATTATTGTATTCCCTGTTCCTGCATGCTCAGTGCATGTAGGGTGCTCCAATTTCATGGAAGAAAACATAAAGGGGCTAAATATTGGGATGCCAAGGGCTTCTATGGGCCAATAATTGAGGTTACATCAAACAGCAAAGTACATAGAAGAATAGTTTTTTCTGGGTTTTTTGGGCTATGTGGCTATGTTCTAGAAGATTTTCTTCCTGATGTTTTGCCAGCATCTGTGACTGGCATCTTCAGGGGATGCTTGCCTGGAAAAAAGTGGGTATATGTATACTGTGTGAGCCTGGGAATGCAGGAGTGATTTGCATGTGTATTGTTTTGTGCTGATGGCAGTCCTTAGGCTGGGAGGCTAATGCAAAAGAGAATTAGAGTCTGCTAATTTGTGATCATTATCTGCTGGGAAAGCCCCTGACTCTGAGTGGTTTAAATGCAGAATATATTTAGAAATATATTTAGGAATATAAATGGGGAGAAGAACTTCAAATCAGTAACCTTTCTGAACTTTCCCTCTATTTTTCCCTGATGTCATAATGGCCAGAGAGAATCCGAAGGACTTTATTAATTAATAAGTTGTAAAAAAGTTAACTTATTAAATCCTTATTAATAACATTAATAACTTATTTTAAAAAAGAAATTGGCAGCAGAAGAAACTACGCAGAATCCTAAAAGCCACAGACTGTTTGAACCAATGTGCTGGAAAACTGTCCCTCCTCATCAGCCAACACTGTTTAATGCTTATGTTGGTATTCAAAGATATTGTCATGTTAGTCTGGAGTATCAGCATGCGTAAGGATCTTGTACCACTTTTAAGACTAACTGTGCTTTTGTAGCCTCGGAAGCATGTATGACATCTTCAAAAGCATTGCATAAATTTTAGAGGGAAAGTCACTGAGTCTTAATGAAAAGCTCAGACTCCACCCGTTGCTTCCCCCTGTCCCAGTTGTTAAGAGTAGTAAAGGTAAAGGTAGCCCCTTGATATGAATGTCTTGTCATAACTGGCAGTAGGGGGCTCATTTCAGTTGCTAAGCTAAAGGGCCAGCATTGTCTGGGGACTGTTCTGGCAACCATGTGCCCAGCTTGACTGCACCACATGCTATTACCTTCTCACTGAAGTGGTACCTATTTATCTACTTGCATTTGCATGCTTTTGAACTACTAGATTGTCAGTAGATTGGACTGGTGACAGGAGCTCCCCTATCATGCAGCACTCAAACTGTCAACCTTCTGATCTTCCGATCATCAGAATTGGTGTCTTAACCACTAAGCCACCGCATCTCTCAAGAGTAGTGCACTGGGTTTTTTTTGTGGCCGGGGGAGGGGGGAGGGAGAGCTTTTCAAGGCACTAAACTCTGCAGGACTTATAGACTCAAGGTTTTAAAAACAGACAATCAACCAAAGTAACTCCAAGTAAAAATAAGCTAGAAGAATAAGCTGATTTTGCAGCAAACACAATTATTTCTTTATCAAAAGGACAGAAAAAATATAACAGCAGAATCCAGCAGAACCACATATACTCGACGCAAGTTGTTTGTCAGAGCAAAAGAGGGGATAAGTTCCTACACCACAAAGAAAAAGGACAGATGAAGATATTTCAACAAACGTTTTATGCAAAGTAGCATGAAATGAAACAACCAGGTTGGATAAGGCTTCTATAAATAAAGAAAAACATGTTGAACCTTCAATGGACAACTTTAAAACTTCTTCCAGAATCATCCAAAGGATGACCTTTATCTCAGCAGCTTCCTTTTTTTTTTTTTTACAAACCAACACCCAAAGTTTGTGTTTCTCCAGCAGTCCTTCAAAATCACCCCAATGTGAGTGCTACTAAACACTGTCCAGAGGACAATAGGGTAAGATCAAAAAAGACTGTAAAAAGGAGCTTCTTTGTCAGAGACTTTGTTAACTGAGAGATTCCTGTATTAAAATTCAAGATACTGTTGAACAATGTGCACTGAGGTAGCATTCAAAAAGATAGTCATGCCAGTCTGCTGTAGCCAAAAAAGACAAAGGAGTCCAGGATCTCTGGGGGGGGAAAATTACTAACATAATTTTGTGGACTCAGTCCACATCATGAGGTACATGAGATGGATGGAGCTATCTAAAAAGGTTTTCTTCCTTTGAAAGAATGACTAATTCTTTTGAAGAAGGAAGTCCCAAGCTATCATTCTGATTTTCCCTCCCCCATTTCTGTTAGAAGGGCTTCTGGGTTTGCTAATCTTTTAAGATTATTTAGATAAAGTAAAGCCCCTGTATTACTCCTTTGTTGGCTGTTTTATCTTTGGATAAGAAGTGGACCTACTTTAAAGTAATCTGGTGAAAATGAAACAGAACTCTGAAAAAATCTGTAGTAATCCCAACTCCTCTATGCAAATGCACCATCCAGCAGCAAAGATGTAACCTAGCCCTCCCTCTTGTTACTTGAGTTTTCCTCATAACAGTGAAACAGATAGTTTTCATGGAAAATCATATGTACAGACACTGAATTGGCTGTGTCTCTGTAACTGTGCAGTTAGAATCTACTTTTTAAAATCTTTTCTTTTATTTTGTGCCCAAGATCTAGAAGACAGTAGAGAAACTAGTATTATTTCCTCAAGTAATTCTTAAACAACTGAGTTTTAATCACAGTAGGGAAGCTTTATAATTCATAGCTGTTGGTATTATTCGATGGTTGAGACAGCTTGATTAGGGAAGGAAATTTGGATTCTATGAAAGGGAAGAAAATGTTCAGGTTATTCCAGAACAATATTTTTTTTACTCACAACAAAATCCCATTAAGTTCAAGGGGAGTTACTTCCAGGTAAGTGGGAGTTTTTTTGTTTCCAGTTCTCAGGTAAGTGGGAATTTCAGCTGGGGAGCTCTCCTGACTCCCAGTTTGTTTCCAAGCACAACTAAAAATGCTGATCATGACCTATAAAGACCTATATGACTTAGATCCAGACTATCTGAAAGACCATATTTCCTTATGCGAACGTGTCAGACTTCTAAGATCTTCAGGGGAAGGCTGTAGTAATCCCAACTCCTCTATGCAAACCTCCACCACCATTGGTCTCTTGGTCCGGCAACCATTGCAGGCACACTTGGTGAAGACATGAGAGAGAGCCTTCTCAGTGGTTGCTCCCATCTTCTTGAATCTCATCCATGGGAGGCTAGGCTGGCTCCCTCCCTGCTTGCCTTTCACCATCAGGTAAATACCTTTATTTTAAAGCAACCTTTTAGTGTGTAAGCAGTTGAGCTTCTTACTGGGATGTTTTATTTATCCTTTTAAACATTTGCATATCATTTAAATGATTTTATGCTGTTTTATGAGGCTATTTTAATTTTTGAAAAAAATATTATGAAGGTTTTTTTAATTGGCTCCATCTGAGAGCTGCCTTGGGTCCCACTCCGGGAGAAAGGAAGCATACAAATGAAACTAACAAACAGCAGTCTTAATTTATTTGTGTTTTTTAACAACAAAGAAGGTGATTTTTCTGCCTATAAACTATTATAGGCTATCTCTCTTTTCCCACAAAAATACAAGACTGAAATCAATGTAATGTCTTTTCCCCCAAGAGGTTAGAGCAGCAATGTTGATGTCAGAGTAAAATTAATATGAACTTAGCATACTACCCCAAGAATGCTTAAAGTAGATTGAACTCTATGAAAGCTCATGCTTCCAATTTCTTTCTTTCTGTTAGTCTGAGGTGCTACAAGATCTCTCTATATACTGATTCTACAGACTAACACAGCTATATTTTTAATTCTACCAATACAAATAAATAGTTTTCCCTTTTTCCTGTAGAGATCTATTTTTGAAATGTTGCCCTAAATAAATCACAAATTATTTTTCATGAATTCTGTGACTCACACAAATGGTGTATTCTTGCACCTGTGCAGCAATAGTTCATAACCTTCTAGAGCTTTGGACATGTTTTGTGAGAGCTTTACCTACTTGGGTGAGTTGGTAGATGATCAAACAAAGAACCACAGTTACAGATAAGCAACTTGTTCTTATATAACCAGAAGATGATAGTTATTCTGTCTAGTGCTGTTCTTTTCAAATTGAAAATCTGAAATCTTAAAATTAATCCTATTTGCATTGTATGATATTACTATGAACAGATTTAATTTTCTCATACTTACTGATACAGAGAGGCAGTGATTGACTTTTTGGACAGTACAGTGTCGGAGAACATCTAGGGAACTCTCCAGGCTAGTTTTTGAGACCAATATGTGCTTCACAAACAGGAGAGCTGTTCTCATTGAAGCTGCTCTGTGGAGTTCTGTGACAAAATAGGCAAATCAATGAACTACAATGAATTAATCTGGAACAAATAATATCTACTAAGTCCTGTTTACGTACGTTAGGTAGATTTTATCCTTGGGAAATTCTCGTCAGTGGGGTAGAAGATGATTTCTAAATGAGAACCAACTCAAAGGGGGGGGGTATTGTGGCTTGAAATAGAAAAGATTCAATTAATCTAAGGTGTGCCAGACAGGAGAAGCCAGATTCCAGAGGTATGGGTAAAAGAGGTAGGCCATACAGGACAGGGAATGCAGAGAAATTACAGCACCAAAAAGACTGGCAGGGATTAACAAATGCCTCCAAATCTGTTAAGACAATGTGAGGAATGCCAAGCCTGCAGTTGTCCATACCTGCAGAGTACTCCCCCCCCCCACCGGTGTCCTTCCAGTGCTACCAAGAGTTCCCTCCAACCAATTTAAGGTGCTCCGCTTTCTTTCTTCCCTCAGATTCATGCCCATGAAACAGCTTATACAGCATTAAGCCATCCTAGATTGCTGTGGGTGCCCCCTCCATGATTATAAAGATGAGGTTGATTAGGGGACAGAGAACCCATCAAAGGTGAGAAATGAACCCAAGCCACAATGACTCAAAAACTGAACCAGCAAGAACCTGAACCAGCAAAATCCCTGAACCAGCGAACCTGAACACAAGAAATGTCAGTGAGAAATAGGTGGGTAGTGCTGTTGCAGAAACCAAAATGGTTGGGTCCAGGTCTGTTAAAGCATCACAAGAACTGGACATAGCACGAGATCTTGCTTGGATATCTTGTTTAGGATTTCCAGCCACTCTGAGCATTCCCTTCCCAAACCCTACCAAGTTGATGCTCAGTTATGATGTAGAGGAAGCACATTCCATTTCACTTATTACCAAAATCCATGGATGCTCAATTCCCATTGCATACAATGGCATAGTAAAATGAAAAAATCAAGGTTTGCTATTTGGAATTTACATATTTTAAAAATATTTTAAAGCTTTGGGTGTTGAATCCTTAGATAAAGAACGTGTGTAACACACATCCTCTTCCAGTGAAGTATAAAAGGAATGGTAGAACATTTCAGCTCCCTCTGCTAAACAGTCCAGAACAATCAAATCTGAGGAAATTGTTGAAGGTACAATGGAATATTAAATACACTCGTCCCCCGGGTTACGAAATTAATTCGTTCCGCCGCCATTTTCGTCACCCGGAAGTCTTTCGCAAGCCGAATTGCCATAGGCGCTAATGGGGAAAAGCCGCGATTCCGTGCAAAATGGCGCCGAAAAGCACCAAAACTTTTTTCGCAAGCCGGAAAAACCTTCGTAACCCAGAATTATTTTGTATTATTTTTTTTCGTAACCCGGAAATTTCGTAACGCGGTGCATTCGTATCCCGGGGTAAGAGTGTATGTGTAAACAGGATGACATTTGTTATGAATGTATTTTGCAGTTTTCCTTTGATTATACTCTGAGCACTACAGCTATGTCAGCTATGTAGTTCAAAATATAATATTTAAAAAGCAAAGTATCAGAAGGTGGTAAATGAGGGTGGGATATGGGGTCAAAAGCTATCAGCCACAGATAGCTGCAAGCCAAAGTTCTCCCTTTATCCAAGCTGCTGGAAATGTGAGATCTGACTTTGAACTAGATTGTAACTCTAGATGCAGATCTGTTAAGAGGTCAAACAAGCTGACAGATTTCATTGGAGACAAGCTTCTGATTAAATGGAGTTAGCAAGCAAGGAGCTGTATTCATGTCACAGTTGGGCAAAGACAGATGTGCAGATGAATAATCAAAATTAACAGCAGACCCCATAAAGAGCTAACTAATCTGCCAGAAGAGAGTCTGTCTCTTTTCTTCCCACAAGTGTATCAGCTCATAAAAATACAATTGAACATAACAGTGGCAAGAGCCTAGTAAGCCCCCCCCCCCCTCATTAGTGAAACTTCAGAGACACATTTCCTGAGGTCCTGTATCCTTTTCTGGCAAGTATTTTAGGAAGTACTAGACAACAGAAGTTCATAGGAAGAAACTGGCATCCTGTGCTCACTTTAATGAATTTAAGAAATGATTAATCAGGTTGAATTTCCACATATATTTTCATAACAAGAAGAGGTGTGAGTCAGAAAGGTTCACCACAGTAATTATTTTTTCTTTACTCTTTCTTTTCCTTCATTTTCGTTTAATCCTTCCTGCTAAGAATTTACCATAAATTGATCAGTTTACCTCCAGTAACACAAGCATATTTTCCCAACCTTTCCAAAGTTGAACTGGCAATTATGTCACCTAGGAGAGCAATGTGTGTCCACCAACCACAGCTTATTATAGTAGGTACTCCATAGTGTTCCTGTGAGGCAAGAGGCTATGTGGATGGTAGTACTTCCACTGGTAGGACCTCCCAAGTCAGAGATGCTTTTGCTGAGTAACCAGACTAAATGTGTCAAGCACCTTGGTGTGGTGAGGGAAACTACTGGATAGGTGAAGTATTGAAAGTGGAGGAGCTCTTTCAGAGACAATGGTAGTGACATTTTCATTCATTGTTATTACTACTGTGCAGAAGGAGACACTGGTAAATCACGTCTGAATAGATTCTTGAATACCCTATAATGAGGCAATCCACAATGGAAGATTTGGATCCCTCTTGTTTGGAAGACGTTCAACTGGCTATTGGGGAAGAGCAAAGGACAAACACAGACACAACTGGACTCAAGGAGCTGATTCAGCTGCTGACAAATATGAAAGGAAAGTCAGAAGCTGCACAATTCATATCATATGAATATGGGATGTGATCAGCATGAATCAAGGAATTAGACATTATAAAACAAGAAATAGAAAATTGTGAACATTGCCATACTTGAAGTGAATGAGCTAAAGTGAACAGGGATGTGATATTTTCAGATAAAACAGTGTTTTACTCTGGAAATGGCAAAAATAGTGAGGCAAGGTGATATAATTCAGTCTGACTAAATTACAGACTACATGGATAAATCTACCAACATACCAATTATCCAAGTTGATATTCCAGCTACCAAGGCAGAAGAGAAAGAAACTGAAAGATTCTATGCTTGTGTTCAGGAGGAAAGCTTCACACACCCTACCAAGACAAGCTGATAATCATAGATGATTGGAATGCAAAAGTAGAAAACAGAGTAGAACCAAGCATTGTTGGAGAATTTGGGCTAGGATCAAGAAATTAAGCAGGAGAGTGACTTACTAAATTTTCTGAGGACACATTTTATATGTTGCAAACATCCCGCAGAAATCTGAGTGTATATTTGGGCATCACTCAGACCAAAACAAATGACATTATCAAAGAATGTGTGTGTGTGTGTGTGTGGGGCTCATTCTGTAGCTAAAAACAAACAGGAGGCTCATTGGATGACCAATTAAGTTCTTGGAATGGTTAGAAACAGCTAAGAAACAAAAGAAAAAGGTGACAGAAATTGGTCTGAATGCAACTGTTCAATTACTTGTCTTTAGGGACAAAGGGAGAGGCCTTTTCCACAAGATCTATGAAATCAATGGGAAATTTAAACCAAGGGTAGGTAAACTATCAAACCAATAGAAAAGGATATGTGATCAAGACAAAATTAAAATACAATGAAGGCAATACATTCAAGAGTTATACAGAACAGATGAAAGGATGGCAGATTATATCAAGGAAGATCATTTTGATGATGATCCTGCAATTTTAGAAAGTGAATGGAAGTCATGAACGCAGCATCATGGCACCCTGGGAGCAGAGTCAGGGCATCCAACATCAGGACACTGTGCCCTGACTCCACCCACAGGCCAGTCTTTCAGGCTGGTCTGTGTATGGTCATAGTTGGCTTTCCTGGATCCAGTAAAATCCAATTGCATTTTACTGTACTTGGAAGCTGAAAAGTAGGACATATCAAGGTGCATAGACCCTTAGAGTCAAATGGGGATTCTTCAAACTAACAATGCATATCTCACACAAATAACTATACACTTAAGTTGTTGGCTCTAGAGAGAATGCTCAATAGTCCAAAAGAAGCAGTAGTACATAAATGCAATCACACCTTCATAAAGTCTTTGGGAGTACAAAGGAATGGAGTCTATGAAGACAGCACAGTCCATGGATAAATCATTTTAAATTATGGAAGTCAGGACTCAAATTTTAAGCAAAATACATTTTATGCCTACTTTGATTTGTAGATTTAGACTGAGTCTATCTGACATCTAGTCACTGCTAAGAGTTTATGTAATGCTAGAACATGATTGTCTAGCATTATCTTTAGCAGGTTTCTCCTAGCATTGTAGTAGGATCTTCCAGTCTTTACTCCAGTGTCCTCCAGATATTCTGAACTACAAACCTCCTCTTCAACCATGGCTGAGACAATTGGGCTTTTAATCTAAAAGATATGGAGGATAACAGGTGAGGGAAGAGTGAATGGACTAAGCAATCAAACACTGAGGTAAGCATGCTTGGCTAAAGGTTATGAAACAGTTTTTCCTGTTTCTTCAAAGTCATTCTTCTTTTCCTGATTAAATCCTTTTTCCTCCTGCTGCTTTTTTGGCTTTAAATTGTTACCTTGCATGCAGATAGAGAACAATAAGAAACAGTTTCCCCAACTTACTGGGGCTGGTGGAGACTTTGTGGCATGGCAAAGGTACTGAGGCAATGGGTACTGCCATTTCCCCTCCTTGGCATGTCTTTCTTCATCCCAGAGGCCCATGGACTTTGCATGGGCTTTTGAGTGTACAGATAATCAGGATGGAGGCAGGAACCTCTTGAGGTGGAAAGGGGTCAAGAGTTTTCCCTCTGGTCTGCTAAGGGGATACTTATTCAATTGTATTTTGTCACAATTATGGCAGTGTGGCATGAGAACTGGATCCAATATATAAGGAGGCAAAGTTGGAATACCTGGTGCTCACCATTTGGTAGGAATTCCTCCTAAGAGACTTTGGGGTGTTGCAATTGGCCTGGCCTTAGATTGGGGGCCAAGGTACATCCACACTACCAGATGACAAGGAATGATAGTGGCTGTGTACCCATGTGATCCTTGGCTGCCATCCCCGGGTTCTTCTGGAAGTCAGGCTGGAGCAGGACTAGTAGTCAACAGCTGGGTTGTCTGATCAGTGGGTCTAGACCTCATGCCAAACCAACACTATACAGCTGTTATCAATAAAGCCGTGGCCTTCTTTACTCAAGAAAGAACATTGTATCTGTTTGTCTGGCTCCCTGTCCCCCTGGGACGACTTTGACACTAGAGCTGCAAGTCTTCATCTTTTTGCCCTTTGTGTGGTTGTTAAAAGGAGAAAAGAACTACCTGAGAGAAAAAAAGGTGATGGTTCTAATTTAAGATTTTTTTTAAAAAAAGGCATTATTGTTTTCCATTAATGCCATCAAGTTCCCACAGTCCACAAATCAAAATTTCCAATACCGCAATATTAACTAAAATTGGCAGTTTTAGATGATGCAAATACTTATTCCTATCTTCTAAAGTACTGCAAATGGCAATTGATATGTTCCATTTTATTCATATATTAATCCAACATTGCCATCAAGTTTATGTTTAGTATTAAATAGCTGTTTATGACAGTGTCAGATAATTAATTTTCTTCAAATAGTGGCTTTTATCTAAAGCTGCTTGCATTAAGACATAATATAGTCTCTTGTGGCATATAGAGGTGTCCCATTACCTGTCTTCTCTGCAAAACAAATTAGCTACCTGTCAGTTTTGTACAGAGTTTATTTATGTTTGACACAATGGGGGTGGCCTGCACTTTATCATCCATCTTCTCTATTTGCATAACCTTTCAGAGCTAATGGCTGCCATCTTGACAAATTAAGCTGGTTTCCTATGTCTTTCATGGATTAAGCCCTCTTGGACAAGTTGTACTTTACTTTAATTCTTCTACAGTGTTTGCTAAGTGTTATAAACAGTATAGCCATTCATTTTATTCTCCTGATATTTGACATATATTCTAAAAATGATATATTTCTAAAGACTTTTTCAAATGTATATGGCATCAGATAGTGATAATAATGAGATCAAGAATGTCAGTTGTTTAAACAAAATATGCTACTTTAGGCTTATTTTCTGCATTTAAAAGATATTTAGACACAAAAAGGTGAACAAATACTGATTTTGAAATTTGCTATTTAGAAAATGACCTGCTTTCATCAACATCTCCATGGCTGCACTTACCATAGGTTTTCTTTAAACAAATCCAGAATATGCTTCAAACTGGATTTTTTTTAAAAAAAATCTCCAAATAAAAATTAAAGTTCAATTTATGATATGCAGCTTAGAGAAACCCATCTGCTGTGTAAATGTTTAAAATCTTTGTGAAAGTATTTTGAACTGTTCATCAAACTTTACTAGGAACACAAATGGAAAATGCTTTGATGTAAGTAGTATTCAGTCCCTGCCCTGTATTTATCTATATGGGTGCACATGGATATCCATGCCATCCACAGTAACAAGAAAACACAACAGGTAGCAATATATCCTAATATGTGGAGCTACACTAAAAGAGCATTTGGCCAAACCCATTGCCTCCATTTGCCATGAATCAGCTGTGGCTCCCATGGAAAGTCTTTTACCTTCCTGGATTCTCCTGACTGTTAGTCATATAGATATTGCTAGAGCTTAAAAACAGACTTCAAAGTACTTTGCACTCAGTTTATTTACCAGAAGGGAGTGTATGCTCCTGCAATAGCAAGAGGAGAGCAGGGGTAGAGTCTTGCTCTTCCCAGCAGAAGGAGAAGGTACTGCGGCCATAGTTCCTGCTGCTTCTAGATATAGCTTCTTTTGGTGAGTTCAGTGGGACATACTGCTAAGTAAATGTGTACAGGACTGTAGCATAAATGAGACAGTGTATAAAACCACCAGTATGCTCTAGCAGTTGTCTCCCCTCCATTACATATTTTTAACTAATTTAATCCCATTTAACAGTTTGAGCATTGGACACTGGGAAACCAGGGTTTGAATCTTGGCTTGGCCATGGAAATCCAGTGGGTGACCATGGACAAGTCAAACTCTCACAGCCTCAGAGGATATCAGTAGCAAATCTCCTCTGAAGAAACTTGCCAAGAAAACCCTATGATATCTTCATGTTAGGGTCGCCGTAAATTGGAAATGACTTAAAGGCACACAACCACAAAAATCTTCCATATAAATTCCCCCCAACCACTTCCATTATCATCCCAACAAAAACTGTGTGAAGTAAATTAAGCTGCATGGCTCTGTCTGGTTCAAAGTGACTGACCACATGAGTGTTTGGGAAAACTGAGATTTGACCTGATCTATAATATGCATTGGACAGAGTGGGGTGGAGTGAGAGTGTAGATTTCATGCAGTGATCATGGAAAAAGGAAAACGTTACCATGGAGAGAAAGCATTACTTTTGCTTAGTGTTTGATAAAAGCATTTTGATTTTATTATAATGTGTTATATTTATTGTTAATCATGCTGTACACACATATGCACAGGGTATTGTGCTTGTTTTCTTTTTTCAAACTTTTCTATAGTCACTACATAAATTCCAAAGGTTTGCTATTTAAATGTACAGATGTCCCTCCATATTTGCTAGGGTTAGGGGAACAAGACCCCCGTGAATATGGAAAAACAGCAAATAACAAAAACACCATGTTTTTCCCTGAGAGGACACCTCTCTAGGAATCTCTAGGTCCTCCAGTGCAACTCTGTGGTCAATGTCCAACATGCACTGACCATAGAATGGCACTGGAGTAGTTACAAATGATCTTTCAGTGCAACTTTTAGTTAAAGTTGACCACAGAGTTGCACTGGAGGACCTAGACAATCCTAGAGAGAACATATTAATGAAATCCGTGAATAATCAAATCTGCAAATATCAAAGCCGTAAATATGGAGGGATGACTGTGCTTAAAATATGTGTTATTTTCTTCGTTATTAATAATTTTGCCCTCTTGCCACCTGGTCAGACTTTTTTGAGCATACTGTGATGTTACTTGGTCACCTGTGTCTCTATTTCCATCTGTGAAATGCTGGAGTTTATGCAAAGCCCACATGCACTGGTTGGATTTCAAAGGCTCAGTGCAGTGAAGTTACATGAACTATAGAGTTTATAAGGGACCCTGTTTGCATGGTTATGTAATGTAATCACTATTACATCAGTGCAACTTAAAAGCAACCCAAAACAGGTTAAATATATTACTAGGCAGGTTAACATAGCAGCCAAAAAACCAATAAAAGATGTTAAATACTGGAAAAAAAATGACATATGGACTCCACCTGGCTTAGGGTTGCAACATTCTAGTTCCAGAAATCAAAATATCTAATTTGAAGATGATTGGGTTTACAAATTAAAGACTTCATGATAATTTGCAAATTAAAAATTATGCCGTTTTTCTTATAATTATGTTTGAGCTTTAATACCATTTTATAGCAGTCACTAATCTCAGAAAGCCAGTGTAGTATAATGTTTAAAGCACTAAACTTTGAACAAGTAGACCAAGGTTCCAATTCCTGTTTGGGTGTGGAAGTTAACAGGTGACTTTGGGCTATCACTGCCTCTCAGCAAACCTACCTTATAGGTTGTTGTGGGGACTGATGGGAATAGAAGAAACCATCAGGTAGCTAAGTATGTTCCTGGTGCAATACAAATTAAATAACAAGGATAAAAATAACTTTTTGTCATGCATGGAGTGCATAAGTAAGGTTTTTATTTATGGCAAGAAGAAAACAAAAGAAAGCAGGAGATCCATGAGAATACTACAGGATGTCCCTGACAATGACATTCCCATCTGATTAACTGAGGAAAAAATGGAGAGGAGAATAAGGAACATTCCGCAGAACATTCAAGGGAAAAGTACAGTATGCCTGCATCATATGCGGGCATGCTCTACGTGTCTTCCAGCATATGCTGCAAGCCATGCTGGAAGTTGCAGCGCCGTGTGCTGGAAAAGGCAGTGGCGTATGTGCCCAGCCACAGGCTGCCGCAAGTACAAGCCCTATTCATTTGAATGGGGCTTGAGCATCCAGATTTTTTCTCTTACGCGGGGGGGGGGGGGGGTCTAGAATGGATCCCCGCATAAGGAAAGGGACAACTGTAATGTGTGATTTCCTTTAGGGACACAAATTAAATATTATTTTTTAAAATATAAATATTATAACAAAACAGTGTAGATCAACTTTATCTATTCAACTTTTCATCATAACACATTTGCTAATTATCTCATCTGTGTAAATCATACAATAGTTAAAATAATTATAAGATTTTTTGGACTTTTTATTTTCAATCTCTCTCTACTAATTATGTTATCTCACCCAACCATGAACATAATAAAGTGACAACTGACACAAGACTACATATATCTGATTTAAAAGGCTGCCGTCTATTAGAACAGTGCATCTCTTGCTATCCGATGTGGTGAACAAGCTTTTCCCTCCCATATTTGTGCCCA
>NC_056523.1:58797154-58799151 GCF_019175285.1 Sceloporus undulatus
ATGGCTACAGTTGTTTCTGGAAGCTTCTCAGGGTTCATTAGTCAATGCTTCAAGGATCAGTACTAATCCATGGACCATTCCTTTTAGTAGCACTGCACTAGAATATATGCCAAATAAAACTTAGGGCCAGAACAAATGCAGCGTTTGCACACCTCACACTCTGATGATGCATGGAAGCCAGCTGGCTGCCCAGGCATGGGTGGCTTCAAGATGTTCCTGTGGCTGCATGCAGCCGGTGCATCTTGAAGCTGCCCTGTGGCTGTGGTAAGCCAACCCTTTCCTGGCCCTAATAGGAGCAGATCTTTTCTGCTCCTATTTGGGCCAGGTTCAAGGCAGATTAGTGCTGTGGTGTGTGTTTGCTGAAGCCCCAGTCTGACTTTTCTCCATTGTCAGTCTTATCCTCTTATTTTTTTAAACCTGCAAGTATGGTCACACCTATTTACTGTACAACTCCTTCTCACAGAGTGATATCTTAATGGACATACAATACTGTAATCGGAAAATAAGTAAATTGCATTTTTTAAAAAAATTGACAGCAGTATAGGTAGCACACCACTGATCCAGAAATCTGAAAACCTCCAAAACCCAAACTTTTTGCCAACGGCCACCCACTTCCTGTTTCCTGTTCATTTGTATCTCAGATTCTCAGTCTCTTTCCAGCCTTGTGCATCATACGCAAATAGTGAAAGAGCAAGTTGTGAGTTTGGAGAGAAACATGAGGATCTGTGACATGGCAGGAGGTGTGGATTTGCACCAAGTACTACATTTGGATTCCTGCCATTTCACAGATCCTGAGTCTCTCCAACTACGTCTTTCTCCAGCCTCACATCTCTGTCGCATATACAGCACATACTATGCTACTTCTGTATTCTGTTCTGTACTATGTATATGCAAATACAGGTATTCCAAAATCAAAAAGAAAAAAGAAAGGAAAAGAAATCAAAATATGGAACATTTCTGGTCCCAAGGATTTTGAATAAAGGATATTCAGTGTGTGCTAATTAAACACACAACACACACACACACACACACACACAATCAGTGTGAAAAAGCAGAAACATCATCTCAAAAGCTTGTTTAAATAAAAATATATTTAACTTTTGTTTAAATGACAACTGGCCGAATTAAGCAATATGTTATGAGGCTGTAGAAAAGAAGGTGTATCATTTAGATATATGTCACTGTTTCTTTTACTTTCGTTTTTTATGCTTACTCTGTATAACGCTCTTATTTCAGTAGTCAGTACATGTGATCCAAACATGATCATGTGGAATATGGATTTAAGTGCTAAGACAAAGAGACTACCATAAGCTGAAATGAAGCTGCTATTGCTATAGCTATTGCTATTGCTATAATGTGTCCTTCATTATTCACAGTGCTTTTCTTCATCCTTTTATCTCCTAGATGTGAGAGCCTTTTTTATTTTTGGTTTGGTTATTGCTACAGCTTCATTATGAGTTCTTTACCACTGTGAGGGCTATTCAAAAATTAAGTTACAGTTAGCAGACTCATATATTGTCTTATATGCCAATTATTATTATACAGCAAACACCCATGTGCCTGTCTTTAGACGTCAAATTGCAAGGAAGTGGACACTCTCTTTCACTCTGTTGGCAACGTGGGCTTTATCTTCCTTGGCCAGATTTTAAGAAATCATACAATCATAGAATAGAACCATAGAATCATAGAGTTAGAAGAGATCTCAAGGGCCATCCTGCCACGCAGGAACTTGCAATCAAAGCAACCGCGACAGATGGCTGTTCAGCCTCTGTTTAATGACCTCCAAAGAAGAAGACTACACCACACTCTGAGGGAGTGTGTTCCACTGTCGAACAGCTCTTACTTTCAGGAAGGTCTTCCTAATGCTAAGGTGGAATCTCTTTTCCTCTAGTTTGAATCCACTGTTCTGGATCCAAACCTGCTCCATCCTCAATATGACAACCCATCAAATACTTAAACAGAGCTATCATATCACCTTTTAACCATATCTTCTCCAG
>NC_056523.1:58799161-58864155 GCF_019175285.1 Sceloporus undulatus
TCTAAACATACCCAGCTTCTTAAGTCTTTCATCATAAGGCATGGCTTTCCTCTAGTTTGTATCCACTCATCTGGGTCCAAACTTGCTCCATCCTCAATATGAAAACCCTTCAAAAACTTAAACAGAGCTATCATATCACCTCTTAACTGTATCTTCTCCAATCTAAACATACCCAGCTTCTTAAGTCTTTCATCATAAGGCATGGCTTCCAGACCCTTCACCATTTTGGTCGCTCTCCTCTGGACACACTCCAGCTTATCAACATCCTTTTTGAATTGTGCTGCCCAGAACTGGGCAAAGTATTCCAGGTAAGGCTTGACAAAAACAGAATATAGTAGCACTATTACTTACCTTGATCTAGACACTATACTTCTATCGATGCAGCCTAGAATCACATTGGCCTTTTTAACTGCTGCATCACACTGTTGACTCATGTTCAACTTGTGGTATACTAGGACTCCTAGACCCCCTTCCATGTAGTCTTGTTAAGCCAGGTGTCCCCCATCCTATATCTAGCATTTTAAATTTTTTTTGCCCTAAGTGCAGTACTTTACATTTTCCTGTGTTCAAATTCATTTTTTTAGCTTTGGGCCATCTTTCTAATCTGCTAAGGTCATTTTGATCCTCTCATCTGGGGTATTAGCTACTCCTCCTAATTTGATGTAATCTGCAGATTTGATCAGCACTGGGCCCAGGACATAACCCTGTGGCATGCCACTGATCACTTCTCTCCAAGATGAAGAGGAGCCATTGCTGAACACCTTTTGGTTTTGGCCAGTCAATCAATTACTAATCCACCTAACAGTTGCATTTTCTAGCCCACATTTTACTAGGTTGTTTGTGAGAATATCATGGGGGACCTTGTTAAAGGCCTTACTGAAATCAAGATATGCTATGTCTACATCATTCCCTTCATCTACCAAGCTGGTAATTTTATATATATATAAAAGAGATCAGATTAGTCTGGAATGACTTGCTTCTCAGAAACTCATATTGACTTTTTGTGATTATGGCCTTGTCTTGTAAATGTTCACAGACTCTCTGTTTAATGATCTGCTCTAGAATCCTTTCTGGTATTGATGACAGACTAACTGGACAATAATTATTGGGGTCCTCTTTTTTTCCTTTTGGATGATGGAGACAATGTTTGCCCTCCTCTAGTCTGTTGGGACTTCTCCTGTTCTCCAGGAGTTCTCAAAAGATTATTGTCAATGGCTCTAAGATTACATTTGGTAGTTCTTTTAATACCCTTAGATGTAGTCCATCTGGTCCTGGAAACTTAAATTCATTCAGATTGACCAGATATTCCTGTACTACGTCTTTATTTATTCTGTGCTGCACTTCCCCTAGTGTGTCCTCTGCTCCATTTTCCTCAGGTTGGGCACCCTTTTCCTATTGTTAGAAGACTGAACCAAAGAAGGTATTAAGAAATTCTGCCTTTTCTCTGTCCCTGGTTAACATTTCACCATCTTCTCCATGTGGTGGCCCTACCATTTCCTTCTTCTTTCTTTTGCTATGGACATACTAAAAAAAAAAAAAAAAGCCCCTTTTGTTGTTCTTACTCTCTCTAGCAAGCCTGAGTTCATTATGCACTTCAACTTTTCTGACTTTACCTCTACACATGCTAGCTATTTGCTTCAATTCCTCTTTTGTGAATTTCCCCTTTTTCTATTGCTTATACATCTTCCATTTAAAACTTAGCCCAGTTGAAGGTTCTTTAGTTATCCATCCTGGTTTCTTGAGAGACCTCCCTTTTCCCCTCCTCATTTGATCAGTTTGAAATTATGCCTTTAGTATCTCCCTTTTGAGAAACTTCCATCTGTCTTGAACTCCCTTCCCTTTTAGTATTCCTGACCATAGGCTCACCCACAGTATTTCCCTAAGTTTACTGAAATCAGCGCCCCATAAATCTAAAATCTATGGCTGGCTTCTCCTTTCCACTGCATAACAAACTCCAGGAGAACATATCACTCTTCTCTAAGTATCCCACCACTTGCACTCCATTAACCAGGTCATCCCTGTTGGTTAGGATCAGATCTAAAATAGCTGATCCTCTTGTTGCCTGTTGTACCTTTTGGACAATGAAATTGAGGTAGGTCAGGAATTTGCAGGATCTTAAAGTTTTGGCTGAGTTTGATTTCCAGCAAATATCAGGATAGTTGAAGTCATCCATCACTACTACATCTCTCCTTCTCTCCTTTCTGAGTGTGATGAGGATGCCCGACAGCAAACTGATGTATCAATGCCCACTGTAGTCTTGATACATAAACGGTGTAAGCCTTGGTGTGATGGTTTCTTTTAAGCTGTTGCTACTTGTCAAGCTATTATTTCTATAAAAAAAACCAACTCTTTTCTGTATTCCACAACTGTTGCATACAGTATTTTACATTATTTGCAATTACTTTTAACTTTAGTTTATAATTACTAATTTCTTATTAGTAACAGTACCAACATGCAAATTTAAAATGTTATTCCTTACTACTTTCATTCATTTGGAAGACCAAGCCTGGGCCTCCTATTAAGACTTAGTTGCTTTACTAAACTGACAGTTATCTGTGAAGAAGACTGTTGTGCTCTTCTAACAACAAAGCTACAACTATATCCTGCAATTTCATTGCAATTGCCATCATCTGGTGTGCTCGCCCAACTTCTTGGTTTGCACATCTGGTGGCAGGATATTGTTACTGAGGGCACATGATTATAGAATAAGTTTCCCACAGTGATTTTACAAGACTGACACATTTTTATCCTTAGGGTACAGGACAAGAAGTATTTCCGTTCCCAGAGAGAATGTTTTCCTTGAGGATTGTAGCCAGCTCCACATTGCCCAGTACTGTGCCAGGCACAAGCATTTTGGTCTTGTAAGTTATATGGTTGGTGTCAGGGGCATGTCTGAGGTTGAATTGTGCTAATGCCACTTCAAGTATTGTCAGTTTCTTAACTGTGTTGACTGTGATGTTACATCCCCATCTTTCCCTTACTCCTTTATGTCAGTATTAGCTTCTGATGCAAGCTATTTTTGGAAGGGATGGATAATGGTTGGAATATGCTTTGTGGCTTGCCTCACACCAGAGCTCTCCAACAGCCCTACTTTTTGGTACAGATGGAAGATGAGACAACGATACCTTAGGAGCATTGTGCTGCTAGTAATATTTCATAAGATGAACATGACAGAGGAAAAGAGAGTTGCCATATATATATTGAGGATTGCTCTATATCCTGTTGTCTTTTTTCAAGAACAGACTGTGGTTTAGTGAACAAATCTGATAATATTGGAGTGCATACAATCTAAATTCTTAAGAACAGTTTTTCAAGTTCCAAAGTGTGTCACCAATACCATTTTGCTGCTGGAGGCTGGGTTTTTGAACATAGAGGCTAGAGTATGGATTTCCATACTACTGGAAATACTATTGGCTAAGGCTGTCTTTCTATTCTAATGGGCTTGTCCCGTTGTTTGAAGGATGACTTTGATCCCTAATCTCAATGGTATCAGGCAGTTACAATTAAAATTTTAGCTTTCTGTTCCTCCCCTGAACCTTTGCTTACCATGGGATTTGAGCAGGATAAATTGACTATTGAACAGTGTATTACTGATATAAAATGATAAATGGACCTGGATAGTTCCTCCTGTTTTATTGTCAGTGATCACAATAAATATCTAACAACTCCCATGGCATATTTAAGTAATGTGGAACTGTATTTTCTTTTATTGATATGATTGTAAATCTCTCTCTCTTTCTCTCTCTCTCTCTCTCTCTCTCTCTCTCAGTGAACACTGAGGGGCATGCATAAGATTGCTTTGTTTTTTTATCTTTGGATTCTGAATGAAATTTCATACTTTTTCTCATTTTTAAGGTCTCCCTGTTCAGTGTACACCTGGTGGCAAACGTGATGGGTTTTGTTGTTGTTTCTTTTGGGATGGTATCGTTGTGTAATGCATCAAACAGTCCATTGTGCCTCCCTTTCTTTAACACATTTGCAATTACAACATCACGATCTCCTCTATTATGCTGAATGGATACCTCTCATATTGCATAAAATATTCTTTTCTGAATTATACCTCTACAGTTGGAAGGGGGGACATAAATGCTAATATGATGATTTTGATCATTAAGGGAAAGTACAGATCAGAACCTGCAGAGCTAGCAGGGAAATATTCTGTAATTCAGATGTATAGTTCATGTTGCGTAAAACACAGCAACCCACTGCTTACTAATATATTTGAAGGAGATACAGCCATAGAAGCATATTTGGCTAATATTTGACGACAGTAAATTTGTGTGTCTTTGAAAGCTGTGTAAATCTGGAAAGGATGCTCCCTTAAAACAATCTGGAAATTATAATATGACTCATGTTAAGGCTTCCTATCTTCTAAATAGTAAAAAGAAAGGAGGCCTATACAGGTTAGCAGCAATGTGCCTAAGTCTAAATTTACTTGATAGTCCAGCTACAGTATCTTCATTGGCAAGACAAGGCTTATGTACAATCCATTGATTCAAAAGCCTAAATCCTGTTAGTAGTGCAAAACAGAATATACACACTGACTCAGTTTTGAATGGTGAGTAAAAACGTACGTAAATCCCATTGATTTTGTGGACCTGCTCTAATTGGAAATACCAGTAGAATTCACACCAAATGGCTAATTCTAGATGAGACTAGCAATTGGAGAGAGGCTAAAATATTTGCTCTCTGTGTTGTGCAACTTTCACCTTCCTTATCTAAGTATCTTTTAAAAAGGCCCAATTAAACAATGTCACCGACTTGTTACAAAATTACAAACTGTTCTGAATAACATCTGATATAGATATTCATTTGACTTTGTGGCAATTTTATCTTATATTTTTATCTGTTTACTTACTATGCTTCTGATCCTCAGTCTTCCATCAGCAGAAGCCCCCATCTCTTTTGAGGCTGGGCGGCCTGTGTGACTGCTTCTCACCTAATCATAGATCTCACTTCCCAGACATTTTAGGAGACTAGTTGTGTTTGTTATTGTCTGCACTGCAGCTGCATTTGTTCTGTTTTCATGACAGACCCAAACATACATAATGAGAATATGGAAAAAGCCACATTCAAAGCATAGATTTTTAATATATATATATTATTAAATAAGCAGCTCAGCTACCCCCCTAGAACATATAACTTAGAATCAATGACCTTATACCCTACTTCTTCAACCTGTATTATTAATAGTATTGTTTAATACTTACAAAGGGAGGTTTTTGTCTTCCTTTTGCATCTGGAAAACTGACATACTCTATTTTTCCATACTCTCTTATACTCTAACTTATGAGGGGGTGCTGAAAAGTTCTCAACCTGACCCACTTCCAAAAATCTGAGCATAATTTTGGCACTATATCTTGAAAAGGTGTTCTTTTGTATTGCCAATTGGAAGTTTGAAGGAACGTAGCTCTTAATTTCTGGATTTTTCCAGAACATTGATAGAACCATATATATCAAAAGCATGTAATTTTCAAGTGCTGCATTCTGGGCCATTCTCCAGCTGTGATCAGGCTAGGACTATAGTGACTGCAGCCGCAGGTCCCAAGCCACACACCCAGGATTAATCTGGCTCCTTCCTGATCAGGTCCTTTGGACTGGTGCATGGCATCGGAGTGACTTCTGACCACTTCTTTTGGCTTGTCTGTTCCAGGCCTATTTTGCAGTTACTAAGAGTTAAAGAAAAAGAGAATCATAATGACTAATATAGGCGGGTTCTAGACCGCTGCTTTGAGGCGGTCTGCTGCCGCCGCTGCTTGCTCCGCGCGGGAGCCTCAGCAGCCAAACTGCGCGGCTGCCGCGCGGAGCAAAAAAGAAGCTCCAAAATGGAGCTTCTTTCAGCGGCGCACTGATGACATCGCGAAGTGCCAAGGGCGCATTCGTGACATCATTAGGGCCGCGCGACGTTGACGCTCAGCGTCCGATACGTCAATATGGCGCCGGCCATGTAGAAGGGCCGGCGCCATATTGTACGGACACAGTCCGTACTAGACTCAGGGGCGTCTAGAAGAGACGCTCCTTTTTTAAAATGGGACGTCCTCCGGACGTCCCAACTGCCAGTTTGTAACCGGCCCCAAAGTGGGAAAATATTGTCCTGCTGGTTACCAGAACATAGAGGATTTCACTCAATTTCATTTAAAATGTCCATTATATTTAGGGTTATTACCCAAACTTGTTGGTATTAGAGATAATAATCTTTTAAACAAAGGAATGTTTTTATTCTTCCTTGTGATACTTTTTAATTAATAATTAAATTAAAAATTATTTAAATAATACTTCATATTTTAGCAAGTTTTTAATAAATTTTTTTTACTTTCATTTCTTTTTTCATCATTCTTGTAAATTCAAAAAACACCTTTGGGGACAGGGGGCCCACCCTAAAATTTGTAGGCACAATTGGATCATATTAAATTATTTTAATTATAATTGATTTCAGTGGGAGAGGTCCAGGACTAACGGTAGCTAATATAAAATAACCTTAGTTATTTGGGACATGATTATGCCCATTGTCCCCCAAGGATCCAAAAGATATGAATGAATGTATAGTTCTAAATATAACTTTAAAAATAATCTTATAATGGTTCTGACCATGTAGAAGAATTTAAAAAACAAACAAAAACTATCTTATTACATTCAGTGTGTTGCCAGGTGTCAACTTTGGTTCTCGCATATATACAATAAATGACAATGTTTACAACTCCTTAAGCACAGATGAGAGGAACTGGAACAACATTCCAAAATGGCACGTGTCTTTGCCGTTTTGTCATTATCATTATCCAATAGATGCTTTCCCACAAGTGGGAAATCAGGAATGCATCTGGAGCCCTTTCTGCTCTCTATATGTGCGGTAGAAAATTTCCATGCACCACATGTGCCTCTGCAATGTCTATAATGTATCTGCCAAAATAAATATTTTATTACATTTATTTTTAGTTGGTATTGCATATGTCCTCTTAAGATTAAACAGTCAAAGGTCAGGAAAATTGACGTGAACTGCAGTTTGAAATTAGCTTGTGCTTGTGTGTGTGTATGTGCGTATGTAGATAAGTATATTTCTTGATTAAACGCTGAAGATGTTTCCCCACTAAAGAGGAGCAAAACCATCATTATCTGTCATACATGGAATTCAGTGGCCGCTAATCAAAGCTGAGCTGCATCTGGTTAAAATATACTTGGCAAAGGCTTGCTTCAGTTGAAAGTTTTGCCATGTCAAGGGAATCTTTCACTCAAAGCAACGACCCATATTGTACTGAACAAACACATGAGTTTTTCATTGAGAACAATAGCTTAACAAACCACTTCCCGGGAACAGTGGAAGAGAAATATGTGCCTTTGGCAGTTCCTGCCCTGAATAGTGTTTATTTGAAAACACTTCAAATGTGTCTATATTAAATGTATGGAATAAGGTATTGAAAATAAGTTCCAAAAAAAAAAAAAAAAACCCCTTTCAAAGGCTGTCTGATCTAAATTTGCTAAGATACAGTGCTGTGCCAAGCGAGGTGTTTCATACAGTGACATAAGTCTGCGATATAAAAGCATGCTATTGCAATAGTGTATCACAGACTATTTTCTTCTCCTTGTCCTGTTTTTCCTCATTGGAGGTGGTGCAAGATAATAGTGAAATGTAATAAAACCAAAACCAAATTTTAAAAAATTAAAAAAAAATAATCAGAAGCATAACACACAGACAGACACACACAGTTGATCACATTTTCCAATTTAAAATTTCCCAGAAATATATTTATATATTCTTTGAATACTTGTTGCATTATTTGCATGTACCTTGAATTAGCAGCTTTCTGTGAGAATGATGGCTTTGATGCATAACTTAGGTTACCCCTCAATACAAGCTTTCCAGACTTGTGACACAAATGTCATTATAGTCCACTCCATATATATGTCAGGATCAAGAGATTAATTACAGAGTATTATTGTTCATTTTGATCATGTGTGGCATTATAAAAAAGGATTAATTTGCTTTTCAGTCAATATAGAAATAAAGCTTGAGAACTATCCAAAATCTTTGGCCATGCAGTCTTCATTTGGTGAGTACATGGGCAAAATGAAATGGTCTCACCTAGTTTTTCACATCAAGCTGTCCAAACAATATATGGGAAGATTAGGGCCAAATCCAGGCTTTTTTGTTATCTCAGGACTTCAGTCTGGAAAAAAAGTGAGAAATCCTGATTTTGAGTGGAAAATCCAGATATTTGCTACTCCCCATAGCGATGTCATTGTGGGCCTGAGGGGAGGAATATAGATTTGCATACATTCACATGCATGGGAAAGGGGGGGGGAACCAAGTAGCCATGGCCATGTGGCTATGCACACTGCAATTTATTGGACTGGGGTTAGTTCATAATGGAGAACTGTGTGTGGACAGACAAGTCCATGGTCACTGTTGAGTGGAATAACCCGAAGGTAAGCTGGTTTTTCTTTCTACCAAGCTCCTTGGTAGTATGAAAAAGTTGACCTACCCTCTCGACCCTTGCCCATCTTGGTTGGCCATCCAGGGGGGAGATTCGACCCAGATGCTGCTACAAAAAACAATTAACGCATCTCTCAGGGAGGGCTGCCTACCACCTTGCCTTAAAGAGTCAGTGGTTAAACCACTTTTGAAAAAGCCCTCCCTTGACCCCCTGGATAAAAACAATTACAGGCCAGTTTCACTCCTACCATTTTTAAGGAAGGTGATCTAGAAGGCAGTCGCTATTCAACTCTGAGCAGTCTTGGAAGAAATGGATTTTCTAGAACTATTTCAAACTGGCTTTAGGGCGGGACAAGGAATTGAAATTGCCATGATCGCCTTAGTGGATGATCTCTGTCTGGGCACCAACAGGGGAAGTGTGACCCTGCTGGTGCTCTTGGACTTCACAGTAGTCTTCAGTACCATTGACCATGGTATCCTTCTGGAATGCCTGGGAGAATTGGGAATTGGGGGCACTGCTTTTCAGTGGTTCTGTTCCTATCTCTCATGTAGATTCCAGATGGTGATGCTGGGAGACAGCTAAAATTTGGCATCCCTCAGGGTGCCATCCTGTCTTCCATGCTATTTAACATTTACACAAAGCCGCTGGGTTGATCATCCAGAAATCATCCAGGCAGGGTACGCTGATGACACCCATATATATTTCTCTATGTCTCGGGCTGGTGCAGCAACTGAGGATGGCATCTCTCCTCTGAATGCCTGTCTTAGGTCAGTAATGAACTGGATGAGAGAAAACAAACTCAAACTGAATCCAGGTAAGATGGAGGTACTTGCAATAGGGACTCCCAGTCCAGGAATGGAGTTGTATCCACAGTTCTGGATGGGGTCACACTTCCCCTGAAGGAGTCTGTCCGCAGTCTGGGGGTGCTCCTTGACTCATCACTTCACCTGTCAGTGCAGGTGGATGTGATGGTCAAGAGCATCTGTTATCAGCTTCAGCTGATATGCCAGCTGTGCCCCTTCCTGGAAAGGGGAGGCCTTGAAGCAGTTGTACATGCACTGGTAACCTCTCGGTTTGATTTCTACAATGCACTTTATATGGGGTTACCACTGGAAACTTCAACTGGTGCAAAACATGGCAGCTAAGTTGGTTACGGGCACACCTAGAACTGCCCATATTACACCTGTCCTAAAATCTCTCCACTGGCTGTCCATTAGTTTCCTTGCAAGATGCAAGGTATTGGTTTTAACCTTTAAAGCCCTACGTGGCTTGGGTCCAGACTAAATGTGGGAACGCCTCCTTCCATATAATCCACCCTGCACACTTCGGTCCTCTGGGAAGAACCTGATGCAACCTAAGAAGACTAGGTTGTCTGCGGTGACCAAGAGGACCTTTTCATCTGCCGCTCCCAGGCTCTGGAACAACCTGCTGGACGTGATCTGTCATCTTACCACCTTGGAAGCCTTTAAAAAGGCAACCAAGATGGATATCTTCTGGCAGGCCTTCCCAGATCAGCCTCCTTGACCTGCCTACCTCTGCTACTACTACTGCTGCTGTTGTTATTCCTACTGCTCCTAACATTGATATTGACATCGATAGCGATATCACCATCCCTGCCCCTCCTTATAGGATAACCTTTCCTGCACAATTCACCCATAAGTTTATTTTTATTATGGTTGTATTGGCATGTTTTTATATTATCTGCTGTTTAATCCTATTTTGTAGTTTGTTTTTATGATTGGGGAGAGGGTTGGGTTTGGGGATTTTTCTTTGTTAATTGTAATTTTAATTGTATGCCATGTCATTTTATTGTTGTAATCTGCTTTGATTCCTTAGAAAAAGAGGAGACTGTATTTTTGGTGCATGTCAAAAACAGCTACCAATGAATAAGTACACTAGGGATGTAAATCCTCATGTGTCTTGTACATGAGAATGCAACATTTTCTCATTTCTGTACTTTGAGATATTTTCAATAGGTATTTATGACACTTCTCACAATTGGAAAAAATGACTTTTTGTGAAAATTGTGTAAGTTGCATATGTGTCCTAAATTGCACAAAAATACAGTAGCTGCTGTCTTACTGCATGGAGTGTTTTGTGTTAGAAATGTTAGATGGGTTGCTTGTGTATGTTTCACCCATCAGTCAATTCTTCTCCTTGTTGTTTGTTCTTTCCTTCACAAGGGAGAAAGACAGGTTATGCCATTATTTTTAGCACAAATTAGGGAAACCTTGGCATTGGAGGTGACAAGGCTCATGAAAGCTGGTGATGAGGTGACATCTCTTATATTGGGAACAAGATTTTTTTTCAAATATTTCTTGTTCTCTTCTTCTACATTTTATTCTTGAACATAATTTAGATTGTGTAGATTGGACCATCAGAAAGTAAAGGTGGCAATGGCCCGGTCCAGATGAATGGGATAGGACGCCTTGTTCAAGTGTGAGGGGGGCGTGTTTAGACTCCCCTCGCACGTGATGAGAGCATCAAAATGGTGGCGCCCTGTACAGATGGGTGCTGCCATTGTTACATGCTGAACACATAGCGTCCGCACGTCATGGCACCATTATGATGTCACGAGTGTGCCATTGGCTCACTGCAATGTCATAATGGCATCGCAAGAAGAACCCACTTTTTGTGGGTTCTTTTTGGTCTGCGGGGAAGTCCCGCGGTCTGGAGGCTACAGCTTCCCCACGGATGAAAACTAGGCACCAAGAGACCGTCCTTTTTGGGCGGTCTGTCCCATGCCACTATCAGTCACCCATGAAAAAGTTTTGGATTTTGCAGTATTTTAAGACTTTGAAATTCCAGATAAGAGAGTCTCAAACTGTATATACACACTTATACATACAATGGACCCTTAGTATCGGCTTGCTTAACATTATGGTTTTGAGCATCTGTGGATCATCACGCCTCATTATCAATGGACGCATGTGCACACTGATGTGGGTACATACATGTAGCAAGTACATTTCTATACCACTTATCAGTGCACTCCCTAAGCAGTTTTACAAATTGTAAACTAATTTCCCCCAGCAATCTGGGTACTCATTTTAGTGATCTCAGAAGGATGCAAGCCTGAGACGAGCTTGAGCCCTTTTGCTGGTATTGAACTCACAACCTTATGGTTTGTGAGTGAGTGGCTGCAGTACAGGCATTTAACCACTGTGCCACCAGGGCTCATGTCACCACCCTTTGTTTAATATAGGACTTGAACTTCTGTGTTTCTTTCCATCCATGGGGGCTCCTGAAACCAAACCCCTGTGGAGGGCCCATTGCATGTGCTCGAAAGTGCATTTCTCAGAGCTTATCAGAGCTTGTTATTTTTTTTAAAAGGAAGCAAAAACTGAGGAGCACCAAATAAAATCAGCAGGAAAAAACAGAGAAACATCTCAATATGCTCAGTGGGTAAACTATTTATTGATAAACCCAACAAGAAATTATTATTATTATTATTATTATTATTATAAATCATTTTTTAAAATCAATGAATCATTCATCCACTGAGCACCTTGAGATATATCTCATTTTTTTTCCTGTTTTTACATTTAAAGTAATAAGTTGCCATTATAGTTCCAAAACTCCAAAATAGTTTTCTTTATATTTTTGGAGACGTTACTTCCCTTTCATGTTTCTAAAAGCAGCTGTTGGCAATTTTTCCTGTCCCAGGGACCCTCTGTGAGCTGCATGAATTGACTGAAATGGCAAACCCCAAGAAACCCCAAACCCTCACTGGAAGTCCATATTTGGCTTTGAAAACCAAGCAGTTGTTTGAATGTTAAACAACACAGGGAGCCTTTTAACCTATTGAAAAGTTCAACCATGGCTCCCACAGGCTTACTAGAAAAAGGGAAGTGGGGTGAGGGCTCCCATGTTTTAAAGTTACTTAGTAGCTAGTTTTAGTTACTTTTTTTTTAATGGACTGCCATCCTGCACTGCCCTATGATACCAAACACATTTTCCTCCCATGTTTAGTTCAGTTCATACAACACAATGTAAGGCACAGCAGAAGCCTCCGCTGGAACTGTATGATATTCCTGCTCCATTTAATGAGACCACATTTCTGTAACTTCAGCAATAATGTAAATACTTACACCACAGAAATGTGTTCCCTCTGCACCAGTTATGTGTTAAGTGTTGCAAAAAAAGAAATCAATTAAGAGCAAGTAGTTACTCCTTTAATCTTGTATTTCTTTAATTTAGCTTCCTGTCATGAATACAGTGGACCCTTGTTATACGCTGGGGTTTGGTTCCAAGATCTCCCGTGTATAACAAAATCCGTGTATGCTCAAGTCCCATTACATATAATGACATAGCAAAATGGTGTCCCATATAAAAAATGGAAAATCAAGGTAAATTTATACTTTTTTGTAACATTTTCAAACCATGTCTGCTTAAATCCGTGTATAAAAAATCAGTGTATAAGAAGGGCCGACTGTAACGCAGAACTGTATTGCTAGGTCAGAGACTGGAGTGTTTCGAGAGAAAATAATATATTCTTAATACAGTTGGGTATTTGTAGTAGATGAAAATATGTGTTTGTCACTAATGTTCTTTCTTAAGGAGGGCATTTATTTTTAAATTAAAGCAGTTTCCTCCTCCCCCCCCCAGCTTTTGTAATTTGGGGATGGGGCTGCACAGATGTTGGGAAAGGAGTTGCACACCATTTAGTAAGATGGTGTGGAATGTGAGTCTTAATGGAAGACGCCTGGAGGTTATGACTGAACACACTTTTATGATGGCCATTGTAGTCAATACTAGAATGACTTAATTAGCTAATAAGTAAAGGAAGTTATTTCAACCCTTTTATTTAGTGCAAGTTTAAAGATTCATCTCAGACCATGTGGCTGTGTTTAAGTTTCCTGTTTATTTTTTCCTCTCTCCCTTGCCCCCACCCACTTCACAGTTCAGCTACATTCTTTGTATTAATCTCAGGGCTCAAAGGAATAATCTTAAATGATAACAGCAACAAAGGCAAAATGGTTGTAGCCCTAAAACCTTATGAAAGCCAGACTTTTGCCACTATGATGTTTTAAATACCAGTCATACATCTAGAGAGTCCATTAGTGTAAGCATTGTCACATTTTCAATAAGAGGAGTGAATAGAGGGTTTTACAAATGCATGATGCTAGCACAGGGCACAGCTTTTCTAAATTTGAACATTATTTTATGCCCATTTGTTTCAGTGGGAGAGGTTTAACTCCTAGTGAAATCAATGAAGTGTAAAAGTGCCTAACTTCAGGTGCTTTATACCTTCCAATATGTATAAGTACACAAACTACTGTAGCATATTGGATGGTTCTGCTTCCACCACCACCCCCATCTCACCCCCAATTTCACTTAAATTAATCACTAAGAACAACTTATTCTAATGGAGAAATAGTTCCATTATGCAATCTTCCACTCAGGAAATGACTCATTATCTATAATTTTCATGTTCAAGAAGAGATTGCTGGTCTATACGATGACAATACAAATACTGGGCTTGCCACACAATCAAAATCCTTGCATTTGAGAGGTTTCAATTATCAATGCTAAGTTCACTAATAGCCAAAACTAACATCAACTGAGCATCAGCCAAATTAACATCATTAGACATTAATGTGACCACCTAAGTCAGATAGCCTAGTCTGATTAAAAATTGCCTAAAGGAAAGTATCCTAAGGCTTTTTAAGTTTGGCAAGTTGAAACAGAACTCAAATGATGCTGTCACATGGCATTTATAATTGAGGCTATCCACAAGCTTCATTATAAATTAAATAATATCGGCAGTTAAAAATGTATAAATCAACTGGTGTTACTTTTTTTACAAATACCTCACAACCCATTCCTAGCACTGAGAATTTGAAAGTTATGAGTAATTGTGAGCCAACTGAGGAGCTCCGATTGACTTGATATCAAATAGGAGTAACAGAAAAGCTAGTGGCTAGTGAATGTCACTGTTACTGGGCCAGCGAATGCATTCTGAATTTTAGTTTGAACTTGGAAGAGCTGGATTTTAGTTTGAACTAGGGATCAGCACTCTGGATAGCTCATTTAAAGTTCAAATTAAAATCAAATAGATTCACACCACACCACTGACATGAAGGCTACTAGCTGCCCCTGAGAAAGACATTCTGCAGTCTATACTACAGCTTTAAAATGAGCCTTGTAAATTAATCTTTTTGAGTGTGGAATGTGCTTTCTTGGGAGATTCTAAGTTTAGAAGCATCTTTTGAGAAACAAGTGATGACACATGGGAAGTGTTTGTTTGTTTGTTTTGAGGTACTTCTGGATAACCCAGTCATTTTTCAATCTTTGTGTTTTTGTAACATTTTAGGAAACAAAGATGATGCAATTTTAATTGTGACTTTGTGGCGGGATACAGACGGGCAAAAAGGGGTGTGTTCATGACGTCATGAAGGTATAGCCTTCAGACGGCCCTTACCTGAATGCCGCCATGAACACGCCGCCCGCACGCCCCAATCAGGAAGAAGCGGCATTAAAAAGGCGCTGCTTTTCCCCGCTTCTTTTCTATATAGTGCGCAGCTGCGCATCTCTGTCTGTAAGCTGCTGCATCGGTATGCCAGAATTGCTACGCCGCTAATTTAAGTTGCCCATTTAAAAGCTCCATGTCTGCTGCGTCGCATAATGAGTCGGGGTCCTGGAACATGCGCAGTTTGCAGTCAGGCTTTAATTGCAGCGTCAGCTGCCATGCAGGTGTGGAAGCTGCAGCACAGCTGCAGCGCATTTTAAGACTCGTAACCCTAACCCTAACCCTAACCCTAGAGCTGCATGTACTCATGCGCTGCTAGAATCGTGGAAAGTTTGGAATTTAAAGTGCACCTCTACACACATTCCTGAGCCATTTTCACCTAACAATAAAAAAAGTTAAAACTATAAATATTTACATATCTACAAGGAAGGTGATGGGGGATGGCAGGGGGACAGCGGTGGCAGCGGTGGCAGCTGTGGCTGTGCATTGCAGATTCAGCAAGAGCGCAGGGACCAAAGGAGAGGAGGCATCCATGATGCTGGTGACACTGGCAACGTGCAAGCGGACAAGGATGCCAACACCAGCTGATCACCAGCTGGCAGGAGACCACCTTTGTTCTTGGCCAGGGCGGGGGAAAAAGTTTAAAGGGGCTTGGGTGCTTTAAATGTGCACATATGCTTTCTGCCGCCGGTGCTGAGTGCCGCAGCTGCGCATCCGCCAGCCGGCAAAAGAAAAAAAAGCCCCGTTTTTGGCCGCCCGTGAGGAAGCTGCCTCTCTCTTTGCAGCGTCCTGCGAGGCGGCGGTATGGAAACTGCGGGT
The DNA here is from genome assembly GCF_019175285.1 of Sceloporus undulatus. NCBI lineage: Eukaryota > Metazoa > Chordata > Lepidosauria > Squamata > Phrynosomatidae > Sceloporus > Sceloporus undulatus. The sequence continues at coordinate 58,814,882 of NC_056523.1, forward strand.
CAGAAACGGCCCCAGGTGAGGCGTCTTCACTGCCCCCCCATGTGGAAGCCCCATACACCTGAGCCACGCCCCCGGGGCGGGCGGTCTGGAGGCTCCATATTCAGCAGAATACACCTCCAAGACGTCTTCCCCTGCCCGTCTGTATCCCACCAGTGTTTGTTTACACAAATGTCTGTGTGGAGTATAAAGTCTAAAATATTCTAAAGATATCAAGGTATGTGTAAGAGGGAAAAAACTGTACAATCCTTTAAAAATGAGCAGTGTCATAGCAGCTTTTGGGAGTTCCTCATATTTGACATCTTGTAAACAACAATCTTATTCCCATGGAGGATCCCCTGCATCATAGAATCAGAGTTGTAAGAGACCACAAGGATCATTCAGTCCAACCTCCTGCCATGCAGGAACTCACAATCAGAGTTCCCCCAACTGATGGCCATCCAGCCTCTGATGTACAACTTGAACCTAATGGAATTTGTGCATGGCCATTTAATAAACAATAAAGGTAGTAAAATCTGAAAACAGTATTTACTAGACCATCATGGAGTTTTGATAGCCAAGTTAGTCTGTTTGAATGTAAACAGAAAGAAGTAATCTTGTGGAACCTTCAAGACTGACTGAGTCCATGGAAACCTATGTGGAAATGAATTAGTCTTAAAGGTCCTCCAAGCTCTTGTATTCTTTTATATATAGTGTATAAAGTAGATGATGAACATAGAGCATACAGTGGCAAAGACAGCAGGACCTGAAGATACTGTATTTTCCAAGAAAGCAGTCATTGCTCCACCCTCCCACATCTCATAGACTCCACAGTAACTCTTTTGATGTTCATGCTCCTGGATGAGAGAACTAGCAAAGAGCAGTGAACACCAAAACCTCCAAAGTACAGGAACTGGCGAGCCCTAATAAAACCATCTAATTAGAAGCTAGAGCTGTCCGTCATAAAACTACACTCTACCTCCCTCCTCCTCCTCTCTCCTTCTATTGTTTGCTTTATATGGTGAACTTCAGTAGAAATTAAGCTATATTTGAAGGCCTATTGTTTGTTTCTCTGTGTTTCTCTGCATCTATGTCATCAACAAAACTTAGATTTTGATACAGTGCTTTGTGGAGGTGCCCTGTATCCAATCATACATCTCCCAAATCTCCCTAAATCAGTCTAGCTTTCTTCCGTCAGAGTCAGCTGAATCTAAAGCACACACTGCTACCTACAGCAGTGTATATGCTGATATCCTTAGCAGAAGGGTGATAAATTTCTTTCAGCTCTAAAATTTGGTTTTAGAGAAGCTCTTTGGGGCCATATTCTAAAGGCAAAGGTAAGACCACAGGTAAAAAGGGTGGAATCAAAAATATCAGTGCTATTTTAGCCTAAAATTTTTACTGCCAGTAATTAAGATGAAGAGTAGGCATCCCAACCTCTTAGAACTGGGGAAAAACCGATATAAAGGCTAGGAAACCAGTAAACTGGAAATCCCAGAGGACCAGATTGGTATCCCAGTGGGTTCAGGTTCAGGCTTGAGAGGGCAGGTTGTCTCAGAATTTGATATACTTCACCCTTGCCAAATGTCATGCTTAATTTCTTCATGATGTTTGAAAACTGGCTGCTAAATTAACATTCGCTGAAGGTGGAGGGGACTTGACTCCCTCCATCTTACATCAGCATATTCCCAATGAGAAAGGTTCACTGAAATATGTCATATTGCATTGCTAATGCTTGATTCCAATGCAAATACTAAGATGAATAGTATTAGTGTTAACATTAAACATCAAAAGCAGTGATAAAAAAATGCCAAATTTTAGTAGAAAATCTAATTCAATTATTTTTCTCTTGTTAAATCAATCAAACTTGAGGTACACCAGTGTTCAGGTTTTTTGGAATGTGGTTTTTAAGTTCAAGTTTTTGTAAAGTTCAGATGGTTTGGTAACAGTACAAAGATTTAATAAACCTGACTGCCATAGGAAAAACATAGAACAAAAAGATGTATACTTAATTCATTTGAATTATGTACTGTGTACTTATCCTGTGATAGAAACAGTATGTTTATCTGTTGACTTCCACTAAAATGTAGTGTCTGTTCCTACTTAATAACTTACTTTTCTGTGTTTGACATGTATTTTATATCTTCCCTGTGCATGGATATGTAAGGTACACAATCGTGGGTGAGGAGCTTGAGAAAAAGTACAGCACTGTATTATGAGGAGGAAATGGAGGGCATTTTTGTTCTATTAATTTATTGATCTCTCATGTCTCTAAGTAGAGACAGCTTAAATTGTAAGGATAAACCAAATGTGAGTTGTTACTTGAGCTAGTTTACATATGCTACATTTTAGTTTCTAGGCAATTTTTTAAACTGATTCTGGCTGACCTTAGATTTATTGTTCTTGGTACAGGGAAAGCTTCTTATAAAGCTTATTGCTGACTGATAAATCTTGTTTCTGATGAGGAAGAAGAAAGGGATTTGGTTCATGTTTTATTTATGAAGCAGACTAATCTTCAATTCATCAACTAATACACTAATTTAAATGCAATTATTATTTAATTTTTTAATTTCTCTCAGTTTTTGTGATGCAGTTGTCGAAATGTGCACAAAGATGCATATGTTAGGGAAAGTTGCTTGCAAAAAAATTACATTATAGAAAACAAAATACAAAAGATATATGTTTAGGATGGTTGGTCACAGAATCTATACTGTGCTTATTTATTTAAGATGTAATGTACCATTTTTCATTTTTAAAATCTCGAGGTTTTACAGCAAGAGAGGATCCAATGCAGCCATTTACTAAAAACAATAAAACTGTGGAAAAAAGAGGAAAGTAATTCATTGAAAACCAAGCTAACTGATAATGTTAAAATTTAGAAAAGTACTCACAGAAAAGTCTTTAGTTCACAGTAAAGACATCCAACACTGGGAGCCCACCTAATCTCAGTGGGATCATTCCATATAGGAGAAGGCCATCTCTGAGAGAACCTGATGCTAAGCTTCATAAAGCCTTATAAATCAGTAGTAACAAACTGGTAGCTAATTGGTAACCAATTGCAGATCTTTCAGCATAGCTGCTACATGTGCGTAGTAGGAGGCCTTGCTAAACAGCTTAAATACCACATTCCTCATTAGTTGCAACTTCTGAACCAATCTCACGGGTAGCCCACATAGAGTGTGTTACTTTAATTCATCCTTGATGTTATGAGCACTTGGATCACTTTGGCCATGTTAACCCTGTTCAGGAATGGTCATAGCTGTTACTGCAGCCAAAACTAGTACTAGATGCTGTTTGCCACTGAGGTTGCGTGGGATTCTAATGAGAGAAATGAATCCAAGATTACCCCAAGCCATGTTTCTAAATGAGAATCTAACATGCCCAGGTCAGGTACAGTAAATTACCCAGCTCCCAAACTGAGGAAACACTTAGCTACGAGGACTCTGTCTTTCCAGGATTCAGCTTTACTAGATCCTTGTTGTGAACAGCCATGACTGACTCAGATGTAACAGAGTAATATTGCTGAGTGTCTTTTGCACATGGGGGATACTGTGTCCAAAGGGGTATATGGTTTTGGTGCACATGAAAATGTATGCTAATTTTAGGGAAGATTTTTTAAAAAATTACAAACTGATGTAGAAAGAGGATTTGTGAATTTTTGCATGAAAATAAACTGGAACATTATAGAAAACAAAAAAATACAAAATTATCCCTAATTGTTCCCACTATTATACATTTGACATCAATGCACAATTGGATCCTGCCTTATTAGACTGCATGCTAAAACAGTATGAACTAATAGAGGTTGGGGTTAGGGTGAGTTATTTGGGCTTGATCCCCCTGATCTTTAACATAAACATGTTCATTCAGACACATCTTATCAGCCTTCTTTATATTATCCCACATTTTCAATCATTAGGTGAGGGCTAGACTATATGAATGAATGAATGAATGAATGAATGAATGAGACTTTATTTATATACCGCCGTTCCTTCGATCACGGCGGTTTACAACATAGTAAAAATACAAAGTACAAAGATACCAGATACGAAATATACCAACAACAATCCCCCATATTAAAAACAGTACAATACATCGATTAAAATCCATCATTCAGTCATATAATTAAAACCAGTAAAAAAGCAATAAAACGATTCCAATCAAACAAATCACACATTCGCCCTTGGGATCCCTTCTTACTCTGTAATTCTGTAATTCCATAGCAGAGGTGGGGAGAATGAGGCATTCCAGTTGTTGGCGAATTGCATGTCTTGAGACTATATTTGTATAAGCCATTTGAATATATAAGCTCTGGACTGGCATCTTATTCCTTATTGAAACAAAACAGGTATGCTTCTCCTTGCAACAGATCAGCTTTCAGAAAGGTAGATCTTCCGCCAACATATTTATGGCTGTAGCAGACTATTGGTGAGCCTTTATACACAGTCTTTGCCAATATAGATTTTAAAGAATGAAAGGAAAAGCAAAACTCAGTGTTGAGGCTCTTTAAATACTGAGCAGAATGTACAGAGTAATTCATCATGCATGAAATAGTTGCATGAGCAAGTTTAGAGTAATACTCAGGTTCTTATGTAACAAATTTGTTCTTTACTTCCACGCCTTGCAGATCTATCTTGGTAAATGATTATATATTGATGAATGAAAAGGGAAAGCCTGACAAACTGGAGTTAAAATAATCTCTCCCTAGAGAAACTTCATCCAGTGAAATGGTGACCTTGGAGTGAAACATACAGACTAAGCCTTATGAAAAATAAATTGCGATACTATATCTTGATCAGTGGAGAAATAAGCAAAGAGTAAAGTCCTGTGTTTTTATATACATTTCGGGCTTTGTCCAAATATGTGTCAGAGTTCATTTTTTAAAAAACAAAAAATGGACTTTAAGCTTTCTTTCTATATTGTAATGTTTCTAGCCAGAGTAGACATTTTATCTCCTGTACTGATAAAAATCCCAATGAACCTCTTGCTATGAAGAAGGATGCTACCTTTTACTTACTACTTTAGAACTACCTGTCCTTATACATTTACCTTACTGCTCATCCTGTTTTGCAAAGAAATTTATGGATCAAAACTGTGATGTGTATGTGCATTTCAAATAGTGCGAATTCTGTGCAGCTAAAACAGCAAGTATTTTTACTTGTAGCCCTTAATTTTGCAAACAAATTAAAATTAAAATTAAATGGTATGTGTTCAACATTTTGTTCAGTATCAAGGTTTCTTTTTTAAAAACTGGGAAAGCTGCATGGTTGACACAAGAAATTGCTAAGTATAGTAGCAGCTATTAAGAGCATTAGTCTTTTTACAGTTTATACAGTTTTAAACAGGAGCCAGTGTGGCATAGTGGTTTGAGTGTCAGACTATGACTTATGAAATTCTTAAAAACTTACAAAACTGACCATTAAAATAGAATTAAGCTTTTACAGTATTAGATCAATTCATACACACATGCATACAGTGCTTCACTTTAAAACAAGACATGTGAGAAACATACACATCATTTTTAAACAACCTGACTGCACTGCTAGCATGCTGTGGGGAACATGGTTTGATTTAAAAACAATGCATGCACTCCTCATATACCTTGTTTTAAGGTAAAATTTCAGGGAGATTCTTTAATGCTTCTGTACTTCTGAAATTTGATGATGTAGCAGCCAATTCAGCAGTGACAGGGTGGCGACCCAAATGTGTGGATTGGAGAGGAATGTTTCCTACCTAGAAGGGAAGCCCAGCAAAGCCTCTTCTGTTCCTAGGAAGCTCTCCTTGCTGCTTGGTAACCCCCTAAAAATACACATTTGTGCTTGGGAGTAGATTAGGTTATCTAACATCTCGGCTTCTTCCTTTCTTGATTGTTTTAACTAATGGTTTTAATGATTTGTTTTATATTTTATATCATTGTTATATTTAGATATTTTGTTATATATGTAAGGATGGGGAAGGGGGAATTATTTATATTGTATTGTATTGTATTAGAGTTGTATTGTATTTTATGTGTGCTTTGGTTTTTATTATTGCTGTCCGGGAATGCTGCCAACACAGACACTCACACGGTTGATAAGAGCCTGCTGAGCAAGATAAACACGCCGAGCAGTTCCTTCACAATGAACAACATTCAATAGAATAAGCCACTAGCCAGTCCAAAGATTACTGAGAGCTACACTACCAGTCCAGTCTGAGATCAAGAGTACCAGACAGTTGGTCAAGGGTCCAGTCCGAGGTCAAGGATTCAAAGGCAGTCAAGGGTCTAGGAAGCCAAGAGCCAGATCAAGCAGCATTCACCAATGAGAACTAATAGTCTCTGGCAAGAGCTCAGCGTCTGCCAGGTGCCTTATACCTAGCTCCCTTATCACAGCTGCTGATTGCCTAATGAGCGTTTCTCAGCAAACCTCTTGGAACGAAGAAGGCACGCCCTTTCTGATCTCTTCTGGCTAAAGGTAGGAACCTCAATGCTCTGCTCCTCTATGTCTCCCAAGTCTGACACTTCTACTGGGGCAAGGCTGAGATGCTGAGCCTCAGACTCCACTGGAGGAGATCCCACAGAGCTAGCATCTGGCTGAGCCAAATCCATTGGGGCTGGGAGAGCAGAGCTGGGACCTGGCAGGGAAGAACTGGGACCTGGCACAGCCTCAGATTCCTCCCGCAACTGAGGAGCCGAGTCCTCCTCGTGGCTGGCCATGCCAATTGTATTGTATTCTTATTGTGTTGTAAGCCACCTCAATCCTATGGGAAGAGGTGGGCTATGAATAAAATAATAATAATAATAATAATAATAATAATAATAATAATAATTTTATTATTATTATTATTATTATAAATGGCACAATGGGCTGGGTAGTAGGAGAAGTGGAACAAAGCCCATTTCAAATCAGATCCTCCCCCAAGGTCCCTTTTGTGCTTCTTAGTTAGGTAATTATTCCTATAGCTCTGTCATTTTGTGATATCAAGAAATCAATTTAATCTTTTTTTATATAGTTATGACTCTGTATTTAATCTATCCAGGTTCATTGCCTGTATTTTTAGCATAAGTATACTTTGGGCTTACATAGAATCAAACACACACACCCCGGCTTAGATTTGACCATCTGAAATGTGTCATACTTCTTTATCTTTCAAACACCTATAAAGAGTTTCTTTTTCAAGAGTGTCTCAGATTCTACATTAACTAGTGGAGTTTTCCACTTCCTGCAGAGCAGTGGACTGATTGCTCTGTCGGGAGACATTCTCCTCCATTTCCAAAGAAAAAATGACCTCACTCCCACAGCTGTTACAAAGGCATAATAGTCCTGAACTCACTCAGTCATACTGAGCAGAGGTGCAATCTTAGGATATTATAGAGTCCGATATCCTCTTTTCACAAACCAGTGTTGTTGTTGCTTTCATTCTACTACAGGGGTGGGCAAAGTGTGACCCTGGGAATGTGGTCCTCCATATGGGCCTCCAGGGCAATTATTGCAGTCCCTTCATTTCCTTTTTTCCCTGAGAAAAATGTACACATTTTTTGTGCTCGGGAGCCTGGCACAATGGCCTGAACATTGGCAGAAGTGAAATAAGGACTGTTTCAAACTAGATCCAAAACCATTGAACATTTATTCTCTTTTCTTTTCTTTCTTGGTGTTTTTATGGCTTGTTTCCCCATTTTTAGTCCTAGTAGCCCCTGGGAGAGAGAAAATTGCCGAAGATGTGGCATAGGTTTCCCCTGCTGCTGTAGATATCTGCAAAGTACACAGTGAGGCAATATAGCCCCTGTTCTTCAGTGGATAGCTACCTGTTCCCAGTACCTTGGGATACTTCCATACAAAATTTTCTTCTTTACAGCTATACCCTTTCTCCTCCTCCTTATAGAGGAGGTGTTTTATAGAATTAGAAGGCATACATTAGGTTATTTAATCCTGCTCTAAACCAAGGTAAATTGTGTTCTGTATTGATTGTGGAGAGGTCATCCAGAGATTTGTTATGCTTTGACTATCATGCTCTGTTACGTATTTGTAATTTTTTGAATAATAATTCGAACTGTTATTGTGCTTCATTATTATGTAATGGTGGGGGTTCTGATTGGAAGGAGGTGGGGTAAGGAATTATTTTGAAATGTGATTTTATTGTAATTTGCATTTTATTGTAATTTTCTGTTTTGTAATCCAGCTTGATTCCTTCAGGAAAAGGCAGAATATACATTATTATTATTATTATTATTATTATTAGGGGTGAGGTCAATATGCAGCTGACACCCAGCTCTACGACTCCTTTCGTCCTCAATCAAAGGAGGCTGTCCTGGTCCTAAACCAGTGTTGGCATCAGTAATGGACTGGATAAAGGCAAACAAATTGAAACTTAATGCAGACAAGACAGAGGTGATCCTGGTCAGTCGAAAGGCAGATCTGGGAATAGGGATCCAGCCTGTGTTCACAGTTTGGGGGTACTCCTGGATTCGGCTCTGAACCTGGAGGCCCAGGTCTCTGAAGTGGCCTGGAGTGCTTTTGCACATTTAAAACTTATGCATCAGCTGTGCCCATTCCTTGAAATACCGGATCTGGCCTCAGTGGTAAATGCCTTGGTCATATGCCATTTGGACTACTGTAATGTGATCTAATTGGGGCTGCCTTTGAAGAGTATTCGGAAACTTCAGCTGATTCAAAGAGCTGCAGCCAGGCTGTTAACAGTGGTAACTTGCTGCCAGTTTGTTTCCAGGCACAATTCAAAGTGCTGGTTCTGACCTATAAAGCCCTATATGACTCAGGTCCAGGCTATTTATCTCTGTGTGTGAACCGGCCCAGGCTCAGCAATCCTTGGGATAGGCCCTTCTCTCCACGCCACCACCATCACAAGCACGGTTGGTGGGGACACAAGAGAGGGCCTAATCCATGGCTTCCCCTAGACCAGTGGTCCCCAAACTGTGCTGTTTAGATAGGCTTTTAAAACAGAAAGTTTTTAAAGTATGGGATGGCATATTGTTTTAAAGTATTTTTAACATTTTGATCTTTTTAATTGTATTTTATTCTTTTAACATGTAACTTCTTTTAATATTGTAATAATGGCCCCATACAGACAGACCAAAATAAAGCTGCTTCGGGCCATTTTGGAGGTATGCTGTTTAAATGATGCATGTGTCCTAAGAGTCCGGAAGCTGCACTAAAGCTGCGCTCCAGTCCTTATGACTGGATTGTGGCTTTGGCATGGCTTCCAAAGTGGCCCAAAGCAGCTTTATTTTGGCCTGTCTGTATGGGGCCAATATAATTCTATTTTAATGTACTATCTTTGTATGCTTTTAATTGTACTGTTTTTTTTTTAAATCTTGTGAGCCACCCTGAGTCCCAGTTTTCAGAAAAGGGCAGGATAACAACACCACCACCAACAAAAATAGTGTGTTACTGCTTAGCTGCTTAGCGAGGGGTTGGCCTTTGAGGTCCCTTTCAACTCTATGATTCTACCTAAAGGATTCCACAAAAGGGGGATTGAGATGAACCATCCCACACTTTGAAATAAAGCTTCAGTTCATTTATGGTTTTGTTTGGAGCAGCACCTGAGGGTGCTGGAGCTTTAAAAATGGGCCTGGGACTTCCTGCCATGCTTTAGTGTCGTATCACAGTGGTTTGAGATTTGGGAGACCAGGGTTCAAATCCTGCCTTGGCCATGGAAACCTACTGGATGACTTTGGGCAAGTCACACTTCGTCAGACTCAGCAGGAATCATAGGCGGGATACAGTCCACCCCTTTGAGGCAGCCTGCACCCGCCCCTTTCCCCTCTGGATTGGGACCTGGGCATCCGCAGTGGCAGCCCCAGAGGCCCCAATTCGCCGCTTCTCCAGGCCCCTGCAGCCTGGAAAGAGGTGTCCTTGGGGCTTCATGCGGGGAAGGGGAGAAAGGGGCCGCTTGGCTCCTTTCTCTTCCGCATCGCTGGCATTTCATTTCAGAGCTCCTTCCCGCGATGTTGAAAGGGCGCCCCAAGCACCCTGCAGCATTGTGGGGATGTCATGCCTGCGCCGCGCCATTTGGCTGTGACGTGGCCATGACATCATAATGGTGGTGCCCTTGTATACAGGGCGCCGCCATTATCACACTGCCGCGATGTGCTAGGGTTGTGGGACGTTTGGTGGTGCTGCCCTCGGGCAACCCTAGCACATATCCAGGCCGGTGCAAAGTGCCGGTCTGGAAAGCCTCATAGAATGGCAAATCCCCTATGAAGAAACCTGCCAAGAAATCCCTGTGATAGGGTTGTCATAAGTCAGAAATGACTTGAAGACAAACAACAACAGTAAATAATAGTTCTTTGTGTTAGGTCACACTTTGAAAACCATCAGTTAATCTCTCCTGCCTCTGTTTCCCTCTTGCTTATTTAAATCTATTCCAGTGCAGAACATAGGGAGCTGCCTTATACTGTGTCAGGCCACTGGAGTCCTTAATGCAATATTGTCAACTCTGCCTAGCAGTAGGTGCCTGGGATTTCAAGCAAGGCTTCTAGTTCTACCTGGAGACTTCCAGCAATCTCTCATCAAAGTACAGATTCAGGCTAAATACTGCTTAGCTTCCAAAATCAAGAAAATTCAGGTGTATAGGGTTTTAAAAATGGGTTTATCCCATTCACAGTTCCTGTGAGTGTGAATGTTGAATGTAATAAAGTTTGTAATATACACAATTATCAATATGCACACATTTGGAAAATGCTAAAAACAGTATACATTTCTAAATATGCACAAACAGTCTGGTTTGTAAGCTAGCAAGGTAAGCAAGTATTTCAGTGGTTCTAAAGTTTTTGGTAGGGAAAGTTGGCATGTTCTGGGAAAATTCACATCATCTTGCTTCATTCTGATCCTGTTTCCAGCTTAAATGCAGAAGAATTCATAGTGGAGCTTTGATAGTGCATAGCAGAACAATAATATTTGCAACTAGGTATTACAGATATGCAGTGATAGAAACTAATAAATAAAAATTAATGATAGAATTGTAGAAATCCATGAGAGGCATGGACCCAAAAAGAAAACAAATACACTAAGAGCATAAGGTTAGGCAACTTTCTCCTGTACTTTGCAAACAATATTTTGGCCTAAATCTACCTGCCAGTTCCAATAGAGTAGACCCATTGAATTAATTACTTGACAGGTAAAGGTTGATGCTTTTCCTCTGTCCCAGGAAACTTAAATTTGAAGCTTTTAAAACTGAGAATTTTGCTCAGAGGAACCTGGGAACCATTAAGAGATTGGACTCTCTCCATAACTGTCATCTTTCGGCCGGTGAGGGAGAGAACAGGCTGGCCCAGTGTCATCAGGGGCTAGCTTGAAGATAGAGCGCCCTCCCTCCATAACTGTCATCTTTCGGCCGGTGAGGGAGAGAATAGGCTGGCCCAGCGTCATCAGGTGCTAGCCTGAAGATAGAGCGCCCTCCCTCCATAACTGTCATCTTTCGGCCGGTGAGGGAGAGAACAGGCTGGCCCAGTTCCACCAGGCCTAGCCTGAAGAAGAAGAGCCCTCCCTCCAGTCCATCTGCCTTGGTCCAGGCCTCCGAGGGAGAGAATGCTGGACCGGATCCCCTCCCCCTTCACCATTCCCTACTCCTTTTGTGTCATGTCTTTTTAGATTGTAAGCCTGAGGGCAGGGAACTGTCTATTATCCGCTCTGTTGTAAACCGCTCGGATTCCCAGTGATTGGGTGGTATATAAATAAAACCTATTATTATATTATTAAGCTAAAGCAATATGCATGGTAAGAATATGAAATCACAAAGAACCAGTAGAAGAAGGGAATAGTAAGAGAAGGTGTTAATTGGGATGGGTGAAATATGGGGTTTTCAAAAGTACATGCAGCTGTTTTCTTCTCTCCAGAGATCAAAACATGGACAAAACGGGCAGGCAGAGTGTAAAATCATGGATAGCATTTATCACTTTCATTCTGGAAAGACATTAGGATACGCATTTAACTCAGATTTAAATGGCAAATTATAATAAATTCAAAGGCTTTCATGGCCAGCATCCATGTTTGTTTTGTGGGGTTTTTGGGCTATGTGGCCATGTTCTAGAAGAGTTTTTTCCTGACATTTCCCCAGCATCTGTGGCTGGCATCTTCAGAGAAATAATAAATTCAGTAGTTTAAAAATTTCACATCTCAGTTTAAATGCAATTGAACTAGACTTTTTGAGCTTATTAACATTAAATGTATTAATCCCTTTTACTAATTTCACTGCCTCTGGAAGTATACAAACAGTACCTTCATTCGTGTGCAGCAGTATTCATGTATGGGTTATATTTTCCCAGTCTTTACTGAGTTAGGTTAGAAAACAGTTAATAAGCTTTTCAGTAGAAGGTGAATTTCAGCCACATTTCATCATGCAGGAACATTGTATACTATCAGCCTGGGATACTGAATCTCTGATAAAAGTTTGGTTGTGTGAAAGAAACTGATGAAAAACCATCACGATTTATAGTGTACAATTCCCAAAGAAGGGAGAGGCTTGGCCAGATGAAAAGGAAGATTGTTTTACGATTCTGTATATTCTGTATAGGGGACACATCTGCAAGCCTTTCACAATGCTTATAGTGAATGTTCTGGGACAAATTCATCCCAGGTATTTTAAAGTTCAAATCAAGGGAATTTCATCAGGGATTATTTACGTAGCTATCTAGCCAATTCCAGCATTCATGTAAATGTAAATGCAGTTGTGTTGACACATAACTGAGTGACTCATATGTTCAACCTGCTATTGTCAAATCCATTCTTGTGAAATTCCACTGGATTCAATTGGAAGTGACCAGGAAAAGCAGCCTTGTGATGTGTAGCAATATAACATATTTATAAATCATAGCATTAATGAAATTGATCTTTCTATTAATATGCCTGTAGCTGAAGACCCTCATGTTTCCTCTGTCTCCACATATGCATGGAGTAGTCCTTCCCACTCAGTTCCCTAAATTACTTGTCTGCCCTTCCTCTCCTACTCAGCAAAGTTTGTCTTTAATTGAGTTTTACTCACACCTAGATTTTTGGAAGTGGTACTCTTTATTTGAACACAGCTTCCAAAATTCCATAGTCACTATGGCCAATGGCCATGCTGACTGGTGAATTATGGGCACTGTAATAAAAAATGTGACTTTCCTCATACCAGACAGCCTTGTGACTCTCCTCCATACCCAATGACATACATCATACAATCATTTCTTTCTCATCGCTAGCATGTATTTCCAGTGCATGTATTCTATACAGTGCCTAGCATGCTGCTTGTGAGAGTCAACATATAGTTGGATGGATCCAAGTTCTAACTCCAGCACTTAAATGCAGTTCAGTGGGTGATCTTGCACTGATTACTGTTTATTGACCTACCTTACTTGTTGCAGGTGTAGAATCATGAGGTTCTTGGAGGAAAGATGGTGGTATACAATGTGATGGATACTTTAAAGGAGTTGTAAAAAGTAATAAACAAATAGAACCCTCTTAAAGTTAAACTCTTCAGTCTCTCTCTTTCTCTCTCCCTCCCTCCCTCTCTCTGTGTTTTTTTAATGGCTATGTCATGCAAAACCTAGTCTTTGTAATTACATTACTGGGCCTCTTTTAGAGGAACAGGAGAAGGAACAAAGCAAAGTTTGCCTGTCTTCACTCTACACAGTCTTGAAGATAAATAGTAGACAGAAAGTCTGAAAACAAGCAGAGAGCAGACATCTACAAGACTGTTTGTCCTTGAATGAGGTTTCTAAAATCTTGAGTATTTTGCCAGCTGGCTAGTTCTCTTTTTGTACTGGGTTTGTTTTTTGGAGCTTGCTATTTTTTAATAGCAAATATTTTTTGCTCTATGCACTATCTTTGCATAGTGTTCCTAAATACTATGGGAATGAATGACTTGTGAATACATACAGGAGTGGAAATTAAAGATAATATAGAGGTGCTGCTGTCTTACTCTTTCAACAGGAAAAAAACTACTTTACACTGAGCAATCTTTCATATTATGTTAAATTATTTTTAAAAGACTAGATTAACATCAGAATAACCAATTTTGCTAGTTCAGATAATGTTTTGTAAAGTTCAGCAGGCCAGTCTAACTTGAAAAACAGTGAAATTCCCTTGGGGACACTTTGGGAATTAGCGACATACTGTAGAAGAAAATGTAAATAATGAAAGAGCAAAGAGCAAGGTCATAGAGAACACAGCCTGTTAACAGAAGGCTCTTAATATTGAATCACTGCATCTCTATAAATTCTGTCAGCAGAAAAGTCATAATCTCTGAGATATATAACTGGGTCAAGCAATTTGGTTTGAATGTTTTGCATACATTAAACTGATTGTGGCTGCATTCCTCAGAAATCTGATTTGGCAGGAAGTCCTATTAAAAGTAATGGAGTTTACTTCCAAGTAAATGTATGTCAGACCATAATTCCAGGAAAATAAAACTGCATGTTTTTTGGAGGAAATTGCTTGGATTAGTTCATTCAAACATGATGGTACTGGCTCTGCACGCACACACGCACGCACACACACACACACACACACACACTTTTTAAAAACAAAACATGTAACAACCAATATTGCAACTACTGCATTTCTGATCTAAGGCATTAGTAGAGCAGTTCTGCATTCCTTCTGAACTTGGATCTAAATGTGAACCAGACAGTTGAGTAAGATAGTGGTCTAGTTCTGCCCTTTCTCAGATATAATTAACCTGAACAGTCCAATCAATTGAGCCAAAGGTTAGCGAGGGGAAAATGGAATTATAATTAGAAAATGGGGTTGTCTAGTTAATTGGAGAAGACAACATGTTATTGGGCCATGAGAATGAAGCAGAAATAGATGAAATCAGACCATGGCCAGAATACATGGTGGCTTGTTGTAAGGCTCTCCTTGTACATGCTGGAACTGGAACTGGGCTGGAAATACTGAGGGTATCTGCTCCATTCTATATTTGCAATGTTTGTACCACACTATTATGGGATTGACAGGGGAAGGCAACAACATCTCCCCTTCTTGTGATGCATCCAGTAGCATTGGTCTCTACCTATTAGATTTTACTCTTGGGTCATGATCTCCTCCAAATCCTTGAACTTTACAATATTGTGCAGCCACTCTCAGAAAGGAAGCTATGGAAATATAGAATGGGAAGATCATCTAAAATATTATTAAAATCTCCCTCTTTTAAACCCAGTGCCCCCTTTTCTTCATCTATTCCATTCTAAGTAGTTGCCTAAGACTGTTGTCAACATCTACCCCACACTTTGGACTAAATCAGTGGTACTCAAAACTTTTTGTCCTTGATACTCCCCTCTACATCTGCATGAGCTCAATATTGTATGTGAATTAAAATATTTTGTTTATTTCATGAATGTATATTTTCATTTGCACATTCATATATATTCATATTTTAACATTTTATAAGGAAACAACACTGTTTAAATTAGAACAATTTAAGTAAATTAGAACAATTTAAATAACTTCAATATTTAACTCAACAGATGTGTAAATTTTACGCATAACAAATTTGGGAAGAGGAGGAGGAGAAGGGATCAGGACCTCCAAGTCTCATGCCCTTGAGCAACTGTCATGCCTTCAGAGTTCCGACCCAAAGTTTGAGAACCACTGGACTAAATAGAAATTTTAAAAATATAAATATTATTTTTCCTTATTGAAACATTTGAAACCTTTATTGTATCTCTTAATTCTTCCAGCATCTTCTTCTTTATGCGTACAACTGTTGGGATAGAGGATAATTTTATCAACTTTGCTTTATGATCTTACCAAATTCTGACTTCCACAATCAATATACAAAGCAAAACACAGCTATTCTTTATGATTTGTGCCTCTCAAAAATTTGTGAATATTCTCAGGATGTATTTGGAGGGGGGGGGGAGTTCTAGCCATATTTCAGAGTCAAAGTAGTTGAGATACTTGGAATACGCCTAGTTAATACATATTTTTGTGAAGGTTTGAATCCTTTCTCCAAGTGAATTCCTAATTACTAAAACTGTGCACGATTTGTCACAATATTTAACAGCTCCCTTTTTAGGAATGTGAAATGCAGGAAAAACATTTGAAGAGTATTTGCCAGGGGAAAGCTCTGAACAGCATTTTTCATTTTGAGAAGTTCTTAAAAACTTCTCAATGTCAATACAGTAAAAAAATAACCACCAGCATCAAATCTTGTCTATTCTTAGATGCTAAGCAAGGTCAGCCCTGGTTACTACTTGGATGGGAGACCACCAACGAATACCAGGTGCTGAATACCAGTTATATTTCAGAGGAATGAACTGATAAAACCTCCTCTGAATAGTTCTTGCATAAGAAAGCTCTATGAAATTCATGGGGTCACTATAGATTTGAAGACAGGCACATGCACACAAGCACATGAACACAGAGTGTCTAGCTGTCATGTCTCTTGACCCTCACAACACACCCTGTTCAAATGGAAGCATTTGGGCTGGTGAATTCATATTCCCTTGAGAATAATAGTAGGATTCCCTGTCAGGGACATATTTTTAAACTTAATATGTGTGTTAAGTATGTAAGAAACTAGTATCAGGATAGATAATATTATTCTCATCATTAGTGTTCCTTTTGAAACATAGGAGCTTTCATTCTGCAACAAGAAATTCTCTTAATATAGTGTTGCATAACATAATACCTCATGCTAATATGACATATAATTATCCTGAATTACATTAGTCCATTCATGATTTTCACCATACTGGAAGGAAATAATATTAGTTAAGGCAAGCATCCTTATAGCCCATTGTGCTGCTGACAAAGAAGCCCCCAAATACTAGAGCTCAAATAGTACCACAGTTCCATGCTAATCTCAATGAGATCTAGCTATAGATCAAGTGAATTGGGCTTGTGGATGCGGTGGCATGGCGATGCAGCAGTGCACGCATTCCATTGGCGCACACCACATTAATCCAAATGGGACGTGCCACCCCTTGTGCCCTGCGCGTTCCCGTGCAGCTTTCAGTGTAAGTTAGGTCCACAGTATGGATATAAGAAGGTGCACAACAAAGGCAGGGGAGGAATGTGAGAGGACACAGGAATGTAATATAATGGCCCCATACAGACAGGCCAAAATAAAGCTGCTTCAGGTCACTTTGGAGGTATGGTGTTTCAATGATGCATGCGTCCTAGGAGTCTGGAAGCTGCACCAAAGCTGCACTCCAGTCCTTAGGACTGGAGCATGGCTTTGGTGCGGCTTCTGGACTCTTAGGACGCATGTATCATTTAAACAGCATACCTCCAAAGTGACCTGAAGCAGCTTTATTTTGGCCTGTCTGTATCAGGCCTAATGATACATTCTTTGGCTTAGGGGGAAATCTTGTCTTTGCTGAGGGGCTGATGGAAGTGTGAGCTTGCTCTGCTAGTGGAAAGAGGGATGACATATCAGCAGGGACAGAGACTTCCCAATACACTTGTTGAAAGCTCTGCAGGCACAAATCTAACAGTGGATTTGGCTGGAGTGAGGGTGAGAATTCTAGAATCAAAGGATTCTGATCCATTTTTGTTGCATTGCCAGCCCCAGGAATGGTTATAGCTACTGTATTTCTCTATCACTGGATTTCACAATAAGAAAATTAAAAGTTTCTCCTTCCCTACTGTCTATCCTGATCACAGCCAGTTCTGGCAGTTGTACTGCCATGACATGTCTCCCAGCCCTGTGGATAACATTATGTGGCTCATTGGAGTTGGAGAGAAAGGCATGATCACAAAGATTCTTCTGGATACAGAATATCACTTTAACTCTGAAATGCTTTGCTTGGATTAGAATCTAATTGTAGCTCTGAACAGGAGACAGAGCTAGCTAAAGAAAATAAAAACAAAAAAACCTTTCTATGTTTTAGTCCACCTATTCCTTCAGCAATATAACATAGAAATTATTATTATTAGTAGGAGTATGTTTATTTTTATCCTGCCCTTTCCCAGTTGTGGACTTGGGGTGGCTTACAACAGTTAAAACATGCAGCTAAAAATGCACAGCATATGAAACTTTAAAATGTAATTAAGCTATCATTTTAAAAAAACTTGAAAAAACTAAAAAACAAAACAAAAACCCATGTCATATAATCCTACTACCACCACCAAGCTCCTTTTTTAAAAAAAAAAACAGAGCTCTCTCTATTTTTTGTGAGTTCCTCTATTATCTCCCCTTGTCTGATAACCTTTAAGCTTTTTCTCTTTTAGGCAAGTGATCGGGAATATGTTTTATTGCTCTTGAAACAAAGTATTTCAGTCTGAAGAATGTAATTGGTGTGATTTACTACATTTTAAACATATGGGCAAGAGACTCCAAGGCATTGCACTTAGGAATTGTAGACAAAGAAGAACTCACTGAACCTGAGCAGAATTGTTTTCCTTCTTTTTATACAGAAGGAAAATATACTTTATCTCTCTCTAAGTGCATTTCTGTTTATAATGTACTATAAAACCTAAAAGTGTCTGTCATTCAGGTAATTGAAAAAGGAATGTGCCAGAATGAACAGATGCTAAATTAACTACTGAATGCATTTAAAAGGACAGGCTTTCTTGTGATATTTTAAAAACTCTTATTCTTATCCCCAAGTAGCACAAACATCTACATATCTATTCTGAGGTCTATTTCACCCCGCACGATTATAACACATAATCCTAGTTAAAATGCCATGGCTTCATCCTTTGTAAACCTGGGATTTGTAGTTTGGGGAGGCACCAGAGCTGTTTGACAAATACTTTGAAGTACCCTTTCTTAAACTGCAAATCCCAGGATTCCAGGTGATGAATGGAGCCATGGTTCCAAAATGCTACAATTTTATTGAGACCTTAGTTCTAAACATTCTTTTTATGCTTTCATTCTTGAGGAACAAAAATAGAAATGCTCATGTTTATCACTTACTTTGAATTTGACATGCATTCTCTTTTTCAGAAGTTGGCATCCTGTCCTGCCAACCAGCTGAGCAGTGGGATAAAAGAAACTAAAATACAGATGAGGTTATTTTTTTTATCTTCATGTTTATATATGAATATCACACACACACACACACACACACACACACACACACACACACATTTTCTGGGTTTTCGTTTGCTTTTCATAGCTGCCATTTCCCATAATCTGTGGGATTTTACAGCCATGCTCTCCCTTTCCTGATGCTTTTTCTCTGCTGTTCAGCTGTCACACTCTCCAACATTACACAGATCAAAGCAGGGACACGTATGGCTGAGCACCATCAGAGTGTGGCCAAAAGGGTGAGCACAGACAACAAAAGAGCAAAAGTTAAAAATGAGGAAGAACACCTAAAACTATTATTTCAAGCAGAGAAGCCCTGGAATTTATGCACTAAGTTTAGGAAATCTTTAAAAAGGAGGGGAGATCCAGATCAATAAATAAAATAATGTAGTTATTCTGTGCATGTGCACATGCACTGTGGTTAACATTACATAATACATTATTCTAAAATCAAAATGCCTTATCAAACCTACTGAAAACTACAGCATTCCCTCAGAACCACTGTGTGAAGTCTGTGTTGTTACCCAAAGAAAGGTGGGGGACTACACAGATGTGACAGTGTTACTTTAATTGTTAGGGAAATTAGGTTTTGCAAGAGTCTTGGGTAACATTTGCACTGGTTTATATGAGCACTAACAGGAAAACTCCAGGTTTTGGGTGAATTTGAGAGAGTTCTATTTAGAAAAAGACTGAAAACATACAATAGCAATTCACCTAGACACAGTATTCAGAGCTAACCAAAATGCATATATGGAAGCATGATAACTGAATTTTAGGGGTTGGGGGTGTTATAGTTATATTGACCACACCAAGCTAAAGTGGGTCAAATAAGAAAGTCTGAGGGTAACAGAGTTGAATAGA
This sequence comes from Sceloporus undulatus, assembly GCF_019175285.1. Classification (NCBI taxonomy): domain Eukaryota; kingdom Metazoa; phylum Chordata; class Lepidosauria; order Squamata; family Phrynosomatidae; genus Sceloporus; species Sceloporus undulatus. The sequence goes on from NC_056523.1 coordinate 58,834,670, forward strand.
AACTCGCTTCTCAACAAATTTTGTTAACCTGCGGTAGGTTTACCGTCATAAGTCAGAAATGAGTTGAAGACATACAACAACAAAGAAAGATACAGTTGGAATAGCATTACTGTCATAAAGAAATACATACATTGCAATAGCCTTTTAGGATGCCCGAGGCTGTGATCCTGTAGACTTTAGCTAGTAATAAGTCCTAATGAACTTACTGGGTATTACCTCTGAATAGAATAGTATATGATTGCTCTGATGGGGAAAAACACTTCTCTCAAAATATTTTATATATCAATCATCTATCTATGGGATTTATTTTCTACCTTTCTCCCAAACTGGGATTAAAGGCATTTTTTGTTGTTAATTGCCTTCAAGTTGGCCCTGAGTTATGGCAATCCTGTGGATGAGACACCTCCAAGCCCCCTTATCTTCCACTATTCTGCTCAGGTCCTGTAGGCTTAGACCTGTGGCCTCCCTGATTTAGTCTAGCCATCTAACATCTCCCTTTCTGCTGCTTTCTATCTTTCCTAGCATTATTGTCCTTTCTAGTTTTTCATGACTTCTCATGATGTGGCCAAAGTATAACACCCTCAGTTTTGTCATATTAGCATCCAGAGAGAGTTCAGGCTTAATCTGTTCTAGGACCCATTTGTTTGTATGTTAAGGAAATAAGAGATGGGGATATTTCTTATGTCTGTGAGAAACATAGATTGAGAAAGTATGTGATTCAAAGTTCCATAGGTGCTGTAATTTAGTGGGGAATCTCCCTAAGGAAATATCTGCTTAAACTGGAAGGGCTTTCTTCCTTCCCTGCCTTTTGCAAGGTGTATTTATTCATTTTGCTTACCCCAAGAAGTAATTTGGAGTCACACAACACAGGACATTCTGTTCCAAAGGTAGGAGAGGCTGGAAGGATTTACTGTTGCCCAAGCTTACAGGGAAAGGCAAGACTGAGTAAACTGAGTGCCAACTTTTTTACACTTTGAAGTAAGGTAAGGATGAACGGGTAAGGAGGGGGGAAAGGCACATTTTAAAAGCAGCTGAGGAAGTGGGAAGTAAGAAGATTAATTGGATCTGAGAAAAGCAAAGACGTGGAATGTATGTACGGAGGTTTGGAAGGGTAAGACTCCATCACCTCTTCTCTTCTTCTTGTTGTTGCGTTAAATGCTGCACTTTGAATTCACTTTGCAGTGATTGAGGTAAGTAAGATGAAAGTGAGAGGAGAGAGAAAGTAGAACTTTTCAAATGCAGCTGAGAAAGTGGGATGACAGAGAATTAATTGGGACTGTCCCTGCCAAACCAGGACATTTGGAGAGTGTGTCCAGAGTGTGAACACATCCATTCATAGATACAGTGGAGAATCAGCTAAGGAGGGAGAAGAGTTTGGTCAAAGGAATAGCAAGGAGTGACCATATAACACCAATATTGAAGTCACTCCACTGGCTGCCTATTAGTTTCCGGGCACAGTACAAGGTGTTGGTTATCACCTTTAAAGCCCTACATGGCTTGGGCCCAACCTATCTAAGGGGTCGCCTGCTTCCATACAATCCAACCTGTACACTCAGGTCCTCTGGGAGGAATTTACTACAGCCCTTAAAGACCAGATTGACGGCAACCTCCCAGAGGACATTTTCTGCAGCCACTCCCAGTTTATGGAATGGCCTGCCAGACAAGATCCATCAAATTACCAATCTAGAGAGCTTCAACAAAGCCATTAAGATGGATCTCTTCCGGCAGGCCTTCCCAGAATAAAATACTCGGCCACGAATAAGACTTCCCATCTATCGAACTCTGCCCATGGTTATTATTTGGATTATTTGGCTTTTATCATGTTAGTTTTAATTTTATACTGTTTAATCTTGTTTTAAGGGGGTACTATGTATATATGGATGTATTTTAGGTTGTTGTTCGCCACTTTGATTGCCTGGCAAAAAGCAGGATAGAAATTTTAAAATTATTTATTTATGTACAGCCACAGAATCTCATGGCTTCAGTCCCTCTGTTTTCCACTCAGCTTTCTTCTACTGTCCCCTGCATAATCCCAGTGAAAACATTTTCTGCAATGTTATTAAATTTACTAAAAGCTATAATGGCAGTGCTGGGCATAGTTTTCACCAGGATTTCAGGAAGATGAAAGCCTTAAACTTTCCCTCTCCCCATAATCCACACCTGCCCCCCCCCCATGGATGGGGGACTAGCAGACTAAATGGGAAGGGTGTGCATTATGTTAACACATCTTTTCCCCCACTGATCAGCAAGACAGAATGCCTTGAGTGATGTAAAATTAGACAGGGGATTACATGTGGTGGACAAGCAATAGGATGTCCAACTATGAACTAGAGAGAGAAACCAAGGGCGTATTTCTTTGAAGGGATGCATTTTAGCTGGAGAATGTCCTATTGATCAACGAATGTACAAAATAGAGTTGATGTTTGCATGTTCCCTAGAACAGTCTGGAGATTATCCACATTGTCCAAAGAACACATAAAAGCCTGTTCAAATAGGTACCTTTCCAAATTTTTCTGCCCAGAGAAAGTACAATTTTTTTCTGTGTGCATTCCCTCATGCTCTGTTGGTGACTTGGAAAAAGTGGCTAGGAAAAGTTGACTCACTGTCTGACATACCTCAGGACCTTTATGGGCTTGGGTCATGATACTTAGGGGGTTGGGACTTAATAATGCATTCCAAAGTTATAGATGTTTGATGCCACTTTAACTGTTAAGGCTTCATCCAATCAAATCCTGTGATTTGTAGTTTTGTGAAGTCCTTAGAATGCTCTACAAGTAGGTTTCAATGTCATAGTTCAAAGGAGTGGATTAGAGTTCTCTAAAAGAAAATTCCAAGTGTCTCACCAAACTAGAAATCCCAAGAGTCCATTGACTGGAGCTATGAAAGTTTAAAAGAGGTACCAAACTGTGTAGTGTTGATTTACTCAACCACAAATGCAGTAAAAACAAAAAACAACAACACACAGCATACAGCATACCAGTTTGTAAGCAATATTTGCTGTCATCCATGAACTGCTTACTGTAAAGCAGCCAGGCAGTTGAATGGTGGAATGGTGAAAAAGATTACAATATTCTGTATTCACAGCTGAAGATGAGGTGTTAGAAAAAGGTTAAAATGGAGACACTGTAAAGGATATAGGGACAGATGATGAACACAGGAAAGAACTGGAAAATGTTTATTCCATCCACATAACATGTTTTCAGTAAAGCAATCATTTGAATTTTCATAGAAGAGTGCTTTGCCACAAGCAGAGGTTGTTTTGTGGAGATGACTCTGATCCTCAGGGAAAGCTTCAGTTGCATCAATTTGCTTTTGCTAAAGCAGCATCCGAAGTCTGTTGAGCACAGGCAGCACTGTGTATGGACAGGAGACAGTCCATGGTCTGTGCCAGAAAAGGAGTTGGGTTTATATGCAAAGCATTCAAAAAACTACTTTTAGGTCTCTGTGCAGGCAATTATGGGATGAAAACCAACAAGATTTTTAAAAACACAAAAACCTCTAAAACTGGTTTCAGCCTGTAATAGTCACTATACATATGAGAGAGGCAGAGAAATGAGAAATTTGTATCCTTTGCTATCTAATGCTCAAAGCTGAGGAGGAGACTATGATGATGAAAGTATACCATTGTAGGTTCTTTTCACAGAAAGAGATAGTGTTTCAGTTTATAAACATTATATCTTTAACTCTTACTCTTGCAAATGGCAGACTTTTAAAGACATTAAGTCTACCAAATTATAGCCACTTATTTTGGCTTGATCTATTTTCAGCTAAGAGCCATGGAGAGAGGCTGCCAAACTTATTTCTTTTCATTACCTGTTCTATGTCTGGCTTAAAGTTTAGATTTTAGAAAATGGAAAAAAGCTGTTTGTGAAATCACAAGGCTCTAGAGCTCTTAGTTTCCTCTTAGTATCAACGTTTATTTATTTAGTTTTGGGCTGGGTTTCAAACGGACAAAATTGGAAACAGAGAAGGTGACTCTGAATACCATTTATCTGTATGTAAGTGAACATTCAATGTACATTTAATTTAAAAAATTGCTGTTTCCTACGAGAGGGAGATATTTTTCACATTGTTAAAACATTTTTAGAGGTCACTAGGTGGTCATGTCACCAGCAGGGAGTTCTTGTTTGGCAGGAGGCATTAGCAGTTAGTAACAAATGCCTCCCAAGATTCTGCATTCAAAAGAAGTTGCTTTGCAAGTAACAAATGCTTACAACCTGAAAACTGAAGTATAAAAAGTAGAGACAAGGGGGAAATGTTTGAAAATGTAAAAATAGCATCTTTAGTCGCCAAATTGGACTGTTGAGTTGAAGATTATATGTCTACTTTAAACTTCAGTTTAGAGTTTACAGAAGCAATAATATCTTAACTGCTTCACTTGAAAGTCACCTCACTACCGCTGTTTGACCGCTGTTAATTTTTCTCTGCTGCTGCATAGAGGCTGAATCTTGGAATATGATTTTTTTAAAATACCAATTAACAATTATTGCGGTATCTGTGACCTTAATCCCATTTTCTCCTGTTTTTTGGATACATACTTGAAGTAGATAACAAAACCAAAACCCACAAGATTAAAATGAGTAAGGTTTGTTTCTCTGAGAATAAAGCCACTTGAAAGATCTGCATAATAACCTCACACAGCTCTTTGAAGATTTATGGCCAGGGTCACACTTTGCATTTTTATGCATCCTGTTACATGCTATCCCACTCTAGTGTAACTGTGCTTAAAAACCTATGGCTTTACTATCACCCTGTAAGGACACCTGCAGAAGTGAATTGATAACCACAAAAGTGCATGTTAAAAAAGATCAGTTAGTCTTAAAGGTGTTATTAGATTCCCCCTGCCCCACCTTCTTTTTATGCTGTGAGAGATCAACACAGCTATTTCTTTGAAAATGAGAATAAGTGGGCTATTTTGATGAGATTCAGAGCAATATTTATAAAGCAGATGCATAAATTCAGCTATGGAAATGTAACTGTCACTCTTGCATTCTTGCATTCCTGGGATGGGGTGCATGTGGAATATTTCTGTAGATCACTGTATGCTATATGTCATTGATTTACTGGGAATAATCCCATGCATGTATTTCAACTTTCTTTCAATGAAATCATAATTTTATATGTCAGATCCATTGCTTTGGTTACTATGCAAATAACTGAAGATTACTGCCTAAGCAAGGTGAGGCAAAGGATATTTAGAAACATAGGAAGCTTGTTTTGAATGATATCATTAGTCCAGAAAATTCAGCATTGTTTATACTGGTTGACAATGGCACTCAAGCACTCAAAGAGAAATTTGTCTCATCTCTACTGAGAGATACTGAATGTTAAACATGAGGCCACCTAGCTACAGCCTACCCCAAAAGAAATTCTACGGGGACATATACATTTCATCAGTATCCATGTTGTTGTTTCCTTGATGCAGAAGAAAGAAGTGAAATATCCCTACATATTCACATGTTTCTTTTCCATTCCTTCAATATGTCCCTTAGTGGCTACCAGTTCAGACCAGGGCCTGTGTCAACCTTTTAGTCTTTGTATTTGGCTGACTGCACTCTAATCTCACCTGGTATCTGGTAACTTGGCTAGCCTGGCTATCAATCTAGGAATTTAAGAACTATGAGCAATGGATTATTGTCTGTTCCACCAATGCACACAGCACTGTCAAAGCTGTGAGCCTTTCAAGAGCTGGCTCTGCATCTGTGGAACAGTCTTCCTTTGGATCTCTGGCTGATAGATGATCTCATCCATTGAAGACCTTCCTCTTTGATTTGCCAGATTAAGCTTCTGAGTTGTTCCCAAGGTTGCTGGAGTGGCTAGTGGCTGGTAAGATATTGGAGGTTTTATGTATAATTATATTTTATATATAATTATAGTGTCTCTGATTATATGTTTGACATTTCACCCTTTGGTGGAAAGGATGATACTACAGTGGGCCCTTGTTATCCACTGGGGTTTGGTTCCAGGACCCCCCATGGATAACAAAATCCATGGATGCTCAAGTCCCATTAAATACAGTGGCATAGCAAAATGGTGTCCTTTATATAAAATGGCAAAATCAAGGTTTGCTATTCAGAATTTATACCTTTTTTGAATATTTTCTAGCTGTGGATGCTTGAATCCATGGATTAAAAAAAAATCCGTGGATAAGGAGGGCCAACTACTACTACTACTACCAACAGCAGCAACAACAATGGGTCCAACCAGACAGGCCAAAATGTGCGGCTTCTGGCTGCTTTGAGAGCATGGTGTACAGATGACACACACCATTGGAGTGGCCAGAAGCTGCTGTAAGGCTGTCTAAGATGGCCCAAGGCCACTGGAAAAAGGAGTCATGAAAGTTCGCTTCTTGTCGTCAGCCCATTTGCTTTCAAAGCAGGCTGTCTGGTTGCTGTGGTCCTGGGCCGATTGGGGGCCAATCATGGTTGGTGTGGCAAGAGGCCATTCCAAGACATTCATCTGCTTCATCCCAAGAATAAATTAAAAGTAGAGCTTAGAAACATACAGTGGGCCCTGGATTTTATTCCAGTCCCTCCCCCCATGCATACCAAAATCCATGGATGCTGAAATCCTATTAAATGCAAAGTGTAGTAAAATGCATTCCTTGTGAAAAATGGCATAATCAAGGTTTGCTTTTGGGAATTTATGTATTTTTAAAATATTTTCAAGCCATGGATACTTGAATCTGTTGATAAGGAATCTGTGGATACAGAAGGCTGATTATAATTTGTTATGTAACCCATTACAAAGCCTCCCCCCAGTGGCATGTTGCTATTGATTACTAGAGGCTTTTACATTTATACTTGTTACTTGTTGCCATTGCAGACCTTTTTAAAAGTGATATACAGTACGCTATCGCCTTACGCAGGGGATCTGTTCCAGACCGCCCCACATAAGGCAAATCCCACGGTTGTGCATGCCCCATTCACAATATTAGGGCTCACCATCCGCGTGACCTCAAGTCCACATATGGCAAACCTGCATACAGCATGGGCACGCTTTACTACAGTTGCTAAATTAAAAAAAAAATTATAAAATAGCTCCATAGGACAAATAAGAGATTGTCATACTAACAGTACTAGGCTAGCTATCATCTGTTCTTCCATCCCCAAGTCTCATTCTGTACTGTCCTCTGCCTACTCTTTGTGTAAAGCACCACAGGCTGCACAAAATGACTTCTTTTTTTCTACCTTCAGATAAGGGGTAGGAGCGCTATGGTCCTCAAAATATTGTTGGACAACACTTACCATTATTCATCACTGCCAGTTATGCTGGCTGTTGCAATCCAATCACATCTAAAGGAACAGATGCTTCCAATTTCTTACCTGCCTCTCCCCAGGGAACAACAATAGATCAACAAATATGCAACATTAATTAAAAATACACCTTCAGTTAAAAACACACATCATTTTTAAAAAAACAAATGAGACACATACATATTAAAACAATACACATCTTAAAATCCATAATTTAAAATTCACAATTTAAAAATCATCTGAATAGACCTGCTGGAAGAGATTGGTATTTAATGCTGTTTTAAATTTGGATAGCGTATACAACTGTCAAATCTCTTCTAGCAGGTCATTCCATAGCCTAGGGGTAGCTGAAGAAAAAGTTCTATCCCTGCCTTCCATCAAGTCAACACAATGCAAGGACATCCTGCCTACAGTGTCCAGTCCTGAAAATGCTTCAGAGTGAGGCTTTTTGAGCTTAGCTAGTTCTGTTTACAGAAGTGACAACCACTCTGCATAGCCATTGCTGCTTTATAGAGAGCATAGGGAGGTGTCTGCATGAAGTGCATGGGAAGGGAGAGAGAAGGGAGGCAAACAAAGGAAGACAAATGGGAAAGGGGTGAATGGAAGAGGAGGAGTTAGGCAACAATAATAAGTGATGGTTGCATTGGTAGACCTCCTCCTTCCTTAGGCCCAAGGAAAGTTCAAGCCACTGTTGCATAACATTTGAAAGTTTTGCTCAATATTTGCTTTTAAAAATAAGGAGGGGAAATCATAGAATCATAGAATCATAGAGTTGGAAGAGACCGCAAGGGCCATCCAGTCCAACCCCCTGTTATGCAGGAAATCACAATCAAAGCATCCCTGACAGATGGCCATCCAGCCTCTGTTTGAAGACCTCTAAGGAAGGATACTCCACTATTCTCTGAGGGAGTTTGTTCCACTGTCGAACAGCCCTTATTGTTGGATTGCAGCTTCCAAAGTTCATCACCAGTGGAAGTTGCAGTCCAACGATATCTGTAAGGACACATGTTGTCTACCTGTGATATACACACTTACCTATAGGTAGAGCTTACTGGACTTAGTGGGAAGTGGCAGCTGTATTGTACATAAGTGAGCTTCTTGCTACATAGTTGTTGCTTTTAGATGCTGAGATTCCATGTAACCTGGACACCATTTGAAAGAGGTGAGCCAGAGTGGTGGTGATCCTTTTTTTTGAAGGCACATAGAAACAACAACTATTTTAGCAGATTGTCACCATCCACCAAGTACATTAAATATGTAAATATAATTATTATAATTATTCACTGCCTATGTTGGTTCTGTTATTATATAATGTGCAAATGGATTAAGGCATAGTGTCATTGAAGATGCTTTTTTTCTAATCAAGGAAGAAAATAAAACCTGCAGCAGTATATGATACTTTCAAGGCCAACCACTTTCTGTTCTTTTAAAATTTGCTTGGATTTCAGATTTCATAAGTCAAAGCTTTGCAATACATGTTAGATTTATATACCTGCCATTTATGATAACTTTGTTGACTGTGGAATTAAAAGTCAACATAAAAATATATCTCTCCTAGCTGTTGTTAATCTCTTTGATGTTTAAGACTTTTATGTTGAATTTTAACCTCAAAAATTCAACATAAAACAAGCAACAGTAAAAATGGAGATACTAATGCCATAAAAATCCACTCACCAAAAAGCCAGAACAATTACTCTCAATAGACCTGCAGAACAACTTGGGGAAAAAACCAAACATTTTGGGCCTTACTTTGCTTACAAACCCCCAGCAAAGTTAAACATTTATCTAAACATTTGAAATGCAGGTGAATTTTAGTGACCTCAGATAGAGCTGGGCATGATGGGTTTGTGACAAAAGAAGAAGCAAACCCCTAGGCAAATCTCTGTTTTGAAATGAATTCTGAACAGAGAAGAATTGGCTGTTTGCTCACCTATATTCCCCCAGTCCCTGTCCCACTCAGTAGTACTCCAGTTCTCCAATCCCTTTCTCCTTTGCCTTTTAAACCATACAACTGCATTTCTTTTGTTTTTGTTGTTTGTTGTTGTTGCATGTCTTCAAATAGATTCCAGTTTATGATGACTCTAAGGTGACCCTATCATGGGGTTTTCTTGGCAAGTTTCTTCACAAGGAGTTTGCCATTGCCATCCTTTGAGGCTGAGTGTGTGTAACCCAAGGTCATTCAGTGGGTTTTTCATATTCAAGCGGGGAACTGAATCCTGATCTCCAGAGTCGTAGTCCAACACTTGAACCACTACACCATGCTATCTTATAGGGGGGAAGAAATGAAGGTACACTCCCAGATGGAGTGCACTCTCCTTCTCTTTCTCCTCTGAACAAAGACCAGTGGGTTTTTCCTCTTCTGAATCATCTTCTGGTAAGGGCCATCACACCTGGGGAAGGGAGATTTCGGATGGGGTGCAAAGTCTACTCCAAAAGGAGACCTATCTCCATGTAAACCACACTTATGCACACATAACCCACTAAGAGGATTCTAACCAATGAGTTATAATATTAGAATACAAATAAGCAGAGTATTTTATTCTCAGAAAAGGCAAAGGGTGCTCAACCTGAGGATAATGGAGCAGAAGACAGAATAGGGGAATTTCAGCACAGAATAAGTAAAGAGATAGTACAGGAATACCTTGTTAATCTAAATGAATTTAAGTCTCCAGGACCAAATGAACTACATCCAAGGGTACTAAAAGAACTGGCAAATGTAATATCAGAGCCATTGGCAATCATATTTGAAAACTCCTGGAAAACAGGAGAAATCCCAGCAGACTGGAGGGGAAAAAAGAGGATCCCAACAATTATCGTCCAGTTAGTCTGACATCAGTACTAGGAAAGATTCTGGAGCAGATCATTAAACAGAGAGTCTGTGAACATCTAGAAGGCAATGCCATAATCACAAAAACTCAACATGGGTTTCAGAGAAGCAAGTCATGCCAGACAAATCTGATCTCTTTCTTTTGATAAAATTACCAGCTTGGTAGATGAAGGGAAGGCTGTGGATATAGTATATCTTGATTTCAGTAAGGCCTATGACAAGGTTTCCCATGACATTCTTGCAAACAAGCTTGTAAAATGTGGGCTAGACAAAGTAACTGTTAAATGGATCTGTAATTGGTTGACCGGCTGAACCCAAAGGGTGCTCAACAATGGCTCTTTTTCAGCCTAGAGAGAAGTGACCAATGGGGTCCCACAGGGCTCTGTCCTGGGCCCAGTGTTATTCAACATCTTCCGTGGCCATGAGGACGGGCTATTGGGGTTTTTGCTGGTTTTATTTTATTGTATACTGTATAGTGTGTTTTTAAAGTACTGTATGTGTCATGTAATGTATGTAAACCGCCCTGATCTGAGGAAGGTGCGGTATACAAATAAAAACTTTATTTATTTTATTTATTATTTTATTTATCAATGACCTGGATGACAGAATTGGGAACATACTTATCAAATTTGCAGATGACACCAAATTAGGAGGAATAGCTAATACTCCAGAGGACAGGATCAAGATTCAAAATGATCTGAATAGACTAGAAAGCTGGGCCAAAGCTAACCAAATGAAATTCAACACAGAGAAATGTAAAGTACTGCACTTAGAGTGGAAAAATGAAATGCACAGATATAGGATGGGGGACACCTGGCTGAATGAAACTACATGTGAAAAGGATCTGGGAGTCCAAGTAGACCACAAGTTGAACATGAGTCAACAGTGCGATGCGGCAGCTAAAAAGGCCAATGCAATTTTAGGCTGCATCAATAAAAGTATAGCATCTAGATCAAGGGAAGTAATAGTGCCACTGTATTCTGCTTTGGTCAGGCCCCACCTGGAATATTGTGTCCAGTTCTGGGCACCACAATTCAAAAAGGACATTGAGAAATTGGAGCGTGTCCAGAGGAGGGCGACTAAAATGGTGAAGAGTCTGGAAACCTTGCCCTATGAGGAATGACTCAGGGAGCTGGGGATGTTTAGCCTGGAGAAGAGAAGGTTAAGAGGTGATATGATAGCCCTGTTTAAATATTTGAAAGGATGTCATATTGAGGTGGGAGCAAGCTTGTTTTCTGCTGCTCCAGAGAACAGGACCCGGAACAATGGATGCAAGCTACAGGAAAAGAGATTCCACCTCAACATTAGGAAGAACTTCCGGACAGTAAGGGCTGTTTGACAGTGGAACACACTCCCTCGGAGTGTAGTGGAGTCTCCTTCCTTGGAGGTCTTTAAGCAGAGGCTGCATGGCCATCTACTGGGGATGCTTTGATATGGATTTCCTGCATGGCAGGGGGTTGGACTGGATGGCCCGTGCAGTCTCTTCCAACTCTATGATTCTATGATTCTATGAAATAACTTCAGATTTAAAAATGAATTTAACAACAGGAAGAGGAGCAGAACCTCCTTCTTGTTTCCTTCCCTGAACTCTTGCTTAAATCTGGGGCCCATTCACACTATGCAATTATAATCCTATTATTCCACTTTAACTGCCATGGAATCCTGGGGTTTGTAGTCTCTGTGTTCTGCAGCTGAGAATTCTAAGTACCGCTCCCTAAACTGTGAATCCCAGGATTCCAAAGGATGGAACCATGGAATAACAGTACTAAAGTGGAATGACAGCACTATAATTTTGTAGTATAATTTTGGTACTGCTCTGAAGGGTCCCTGTGAATATTATTTGAATATTTGGATTATTTGGATATTATTTTCTGTGCAGAAAACACGTTAAAAATACAGATGTATTTTGTTGCACGGAAGAATTTCTGAACTGTGAATAGTCTTCAAAAACTGCAGATTTCAATGCTTTCTCACACTGAACAGAAAAAAATGGTAAAATTGTTCGTTCTTCCCAGCAGGAATGAAATTTAGGAAGATTTACATCCTGAATGGTGACCCAAATATGAACTTTCATTGATAACTGTTTTTTTTAAACTCAGCAGCCCTTCTTTTACATGCATTATCATTTTGTTGAAAAAAGAATAGGATCATTCATAAAGTGATATGTAGGATTATGTTAAAATTATAAAATCAATGGTATAGTACTGTGGACAATTGTTATAAGACTGGCACACTAAAAATGTACGTTTAATGTACATTTTTGTGAATTATGAATATGTAAATTTTATATCTATGGTAGCATTCTGGGAGAACAACCATCCACAATGTATTAACACAAATTGTCAATTGTTAGGAAACAGCTAATCACATTAAAATGTAAAAAAAATCCATGAAACATAGGTTTGGCTCCTAGCACCACTGCTTTTTTTTTTTGGGGGGGGGAGTTAATGAATAGTATCTAAAGCAGAGATCTTGGAAATGGAACATCCTTGGTAGATGCATTACTAGTTACACATTCTTTTAGGGGTGGGAATAATGGGGGTATAAAAGCATTCGTTTTGCAAATAACACAGTTGCTTTTAACAATATAATACTTTCCCATTGTTACAAGAACTGTATTATGGGTACTTTTTCTCATTATGTGGTGTATTTTAAACTGTTGTTGTTCCTCACCTCGATGCATTATTTGCTGCTGCTGCTGCTACTACAGCCCTTTGCACAACCCACAGACTTTTTATCCACAGATTTAAGCATCCACAGTTTGAAAATATTTAAAATATACATCAATTCCAAAAAGCAAATCTTGATTTTGCCATAAGGGGCACCATTTTACTATGCCATTATATTTAATGGGACTTGAGCATCCACAGATTTTGGTATCCATAGGGGATCCTGGAACCAAACCACAGCGGATACCAAAGTCCCACTGTACTTGGGAAGATTAAAATGCTTCCTTGAAACACTTTGGATTTTTTATTTTAATTGTTTTTAAAAATAGGGTCTTTAAAATATTTAGGTGGGCAGGAAAGTAATGGAAAATTAATGAGTAATGTAACAACCCCCTTTTTCAAAAGGAAGAACAGCACTGTGTTACCAGGGGGATTATAACAAATTATTTTTCAAAAAGCAACTTTCTGAGCTCTATTAAGAATAAACTGTTATTTCTGACCACCTGCTCCTTGTTTTTTTATGCATTCAAGTACATAGATATCAATATTCTCTCTTTGGATTCCATTCTCTGTAGAAACATTATTATGCTATTTACACAACGTCAGTAGTCCTTAAGCTACTGTAGTCCTTAAGCTACTGTAGTCCTTAAGCTACTGTAGGCAATTGGCAAGGTGTCTTTTCCAGTTTTCCAAGATATTGGCAGCATATTTGTGCCCATTGACTACAATTGTCCCCCCCCCCCCGGAAATTTGCTGCAGCTGGGCAGACAATAGCTGACAGATCAGCACTGGCCCACAGACTGCCACACTGAATTGCACTGTGCTGCGTATCATATAATATTTCTCTTGTGATTGTTCATCACAGGATAAACAGTATGATTCTCATTCAACCATTAGCTTACTCAACACTTTGTATTTGAGAACATTTCTCATCATAACCAGTTCTTATGTGTGTTACAGTTTTTAAAAAGTTTATGATTAGTTTAATGTGTTAAATATTGTTTGGAAACCTAATTTTTGGTTGTTGCAACTGACTTCAAAACTTGGTCAAAACATTTGGTAGTTTTGTGATTTTAAGAAGGTCCAAGGAACATGAAGACAGCTACTAAAACTCTATGTCATCTCTATTTATAGTGTAGCATACAGTTAAATGTTATTTTACATTTGACAGTGCGTTCACTTGTTTAATTCCAGGTGCCAAAAGTAGGTTTTTAAAAATTTAATGCCATTTTCTTTTTATAGCATTATTAATGTTAAATTAATGATTGTTATTCTTTTACCACTCTTTTACCTCCTAGAGGTGAGAGCAAAAGGCAGATGGTGGGATCAGAATTCCATGAATATTTGGGCAGAAATATATTTCTGGTGGATAAAGCCTCAACCTTTTTCTATATTTCTAGGAGACCACTGGATATAAATAAATAAAACAAATCTTTTTTTGTTTGGTTGTTTTTTTTGGGGGGGGGGGGTTGCATTGCCAAAGTTGGAAAAATAGGCATAGATTCTTTCTTGAAAACATTGTTACCCCTCTTGGACAATAATAAAAAGAGCACTAGTTCCTCCTAAATAATTTCCTGTTATCTTTGTGCTGGGCACAAATCATCCAGTTGGAAGCTCAGGTATGTGGGCAGTCCTTGTCTGTTAACATTGGTACAGCATTTTCTTATAACTGTTGTTCATGAATATCTTGTTCTTTGAGCCTGTTCATGTCTAAGTCTAAACCACTCAAATCATGGTCCTGAGTTTGTATTAGTGCACCCCCTCTTTCCAAAATCTTTACATCTGCCTTTTGTAAAAGCCGGTTTCTTAGTCTGCAACACATTTCAGAAACATTTACCCACCAAAGGAGATCAATGAGTAAGCTGCCCTTCTCAAATTTGAATCATATGACGTGCACTTCTGGAAATGCCTGCAGCCACTCCTTTAACAAGGAAGTCATAATTAGTCAACATGAATCTGGTATCTGACTTCTTTTCATGCCTATCTTTAAAGTACTAATTAAGGAAATATTTGTGTGCTGTTGTCTGAACTCCTCCTCTCCTTGATTCTTGAAATAACTTGGATCTGTTCCATACTTCCCTCACCTCCCAGAAATGTTCTCCCTTCAGATCTGTTGCATTTCAACACCATGCAGCTTTTAAGTTAAAGTCCAGACAACCTGAGATGTTAGGAAGAGAATTGTATTATTTTTAATAGTGATTTTGTTTCAATAGCATTTGTATTAGTACCTTTTAACCCTAATGCCCTATGAGGGAAAAATAGCTGGTTGGTTATCTGTAATAATCTAAAGGAATGTTTAAAGGACAGATATTCATTTTCTTTTATTATTTTCAATTTTGTTTTTTGTTCCTTTAATTTTTTTTTAGTCAGAATGCATAGACATATCGTAGGAACACCTGATATTAATTTTGGTTATTTTTTAACCAGTATGCCCTCTAACTGTTCCGATTTGGCAGGAATCAGGATTTGATCAGGATTTAACTACCCCATTTAATGTGACTACTTGTATTTAATGGGACTTGAGCATCCACATATTTTAGTGTCCATGGGGGGTCCTGGAACCAAACCCGAGCAGATACCAAGGGCTCACTGTACTTGATGGGCGTTTTTCAGAATCAAGTCCAAAAGTTTGTCTCTGAAAATATTTACTGAGGGATTTCAGACATCAAAATGTTGAATTATATCATTTATTTATTTAAAAGGTATGGTGTAGTTTTTAAATTACTTCTAGGTAATCTAAATTACTTCATCTCATTCTGGCCTTTGGCCACTGTTTATATTGGGGGGGGGGGGTTGGTTTAAGTTTTGGTTTGGTTTGGTTTTCAAATCTGAAAAAATGTGTCCACCTGAGAGAGTCCAACACTGATAAGCTGTTCTGGAACTGAAGGGAAAACGAAGATATAGGATCTAAATTTTTTTTCATTGTGATGTGTCAGTTTCACAGTCCAATCTTTGAAAGTACTTCAGTTTCTAGATAAAGACAATAAAGACAGTAAGTATTTCATTTATCCACAAAGTTAATTCTGACAAATAAAAAATCCAAAGCTTTGTGGGATTCAGTATTGTGAGATTCAGTATTCAGTATTAGTGTCCATTCTTCAAAGATACAAAGAGATATCTTAGTTGTTTGAAAATATTCTGACACTTTGATTCTGAGTTGTTTGTATAATCTCATTTAGAAAAAAGGTAATTTTACCCATGATATCACAGGGGGAGATTTTAAAATGGGTTCAAAATTATACTTGTGTGATCAAACCATTCTTTCTACAAATGACTTTAAACTTTGTCCTTTATGAACACACACATACGATGCTGAAAGACAAGTGGCCTGACAGTGACAGATCACCTATAGATTTGTTTGTCCTATTTGGTTTAGCTGGACTTTGGGCAGGGGTGCCTTTTACACTAACAAATCCTTTGTTCTCGTATGTCATTGGATTCACACTCTAAAATTGCTGTTAATGTTTAGCACATCCAATAGGTTTAGGCAGGTAAACATATTTTGCATCTCTGCACAGAACAACAACATAGCTATCTAGAATCATAGAATAAGGGAGTTGAAAGAGATCAGAAGGGCCATCCAGTCCAGGCCCTTGCCACACAGGAAGACAGAAAGGACTCCTGACAGATGGTCATCTAGCCTCTGTTTAAAAACTTTCAAAGAAGGAGACTCCACCACACTCCAAGGCAGAATATTCCACTGTTGGACAGCTCTTACTGTCAGGAAGTTCCTCCTAATGTTTAAGTGGAAACTGCTCCATCTTCACTATAACATCCTTTCAAATTTTTAAATGTGGCTGTCATGTTACCTTTTCTGCAGGCTAAACATACCCAGCTTCCAATGCTGTTCCTCATAAGGCATGGTTTCTAGACCTTTACCAGTCATTTATAAGTGGTCATTTATAAAGATGTTGACTCGCACTAGGCCCAGGACCTTGTGCACTTCACTAGTCACATCTCTCCAGGATGAAGAGGAGCCATTGGTGAGCACCATTTAGATTTGGTCAGTCAACCAATTACAAATCCACCTAACACTAGCATTGTCCATCCCACATTTTACTATCTTTTTTTACTGAAATCAAGATATGTTACAATCACAGCATTCCCTTCATCAATCAAGCGTGCACCTCTATCAGAAAAAGATGAGATTAGTCTGGCATTACTTGCTTAAAAAAAAACAACCCATGTGGACTTTTAGTTCATCTGGTGCTGGAGACCTGAATTCATTTAAAGTAGCTAGATGTTCCTGTACTGCCTCTTTATCTATTTTATGCCGCAATTCCTCTACTTCATCATCTGTACCATTTCCTCCAGGTTGAGCACTGTTCTCTTTTTGGGAGAAGACCAAGGCAAAGAAGGTGTTCAGTACTTTTACTATTGTTGACTATCATCACTGTTGGTTAGAATCAGATCCAAAATAGCTGACCTCTTTCTTGTCTCTTACACATTATGGCCAGGATAGTTGAAATCTCCTGCTGCTACAACATTGCTTCTTTCTGAACCATCTGTTCCAGAAGACATCTTCCAAATCCTTAGTCTGGCTAAGGACTGTGTAGACACGCACAATGACATCTCTCTTGTTTCTTTCCCCCTTAATTTTTATCCAGATGCTCTCATCTGACTTCCAGGACTGAAGCATGGATCTCTTCACAGGTGTAAATCTCCTTGACATATAATGCTAAACATCTTCATTTCCTGTTTGTTCTATTTCTATGAAATAGGTTACATCTCTCTGTTACTACATTCTAATCATGATATTCATTCCATCAGGTTTCAGTGATGCCTATTATATCGTATTTGCTTTGCTGTGTTAACAGTTCAAGACCATCTTGATTATTTCCATGCTCTGTGCTTTAGTGTAGAGACATCAAAGAACATGAGTCATTCCTTCTAGCTGCTTATTTAAGGGTCTCTATAATATTTAGGCTATTATCTCTAGCACTTGATGAGCTCCTGTTCTCAAGAATAATGTCTCTGTCCCCCCACATAACTCAGTTTAAAGCCCTCTTGATTGGATTAGCAAAAACTTTGCTGCCAACAGTTGTGAGATGCAACCTATCACTTGTCAGAAGTCCATCTTTATGAAAACACAGACCATGGTTCAAAAAGACAAACCATATCCTGAGGCACCATCTAGGGAGCCAGTTGTTCACCTCCACTATTTTTCTCTCTCTTTCTGGGGTAAGTCCTTCAACTGAAAGGAGAGAAGAAACTTAAAACCTGTGCTGCCTTGTGATATTCTGAAAGATATCTCTCACAATATAATTGGTTCCCACATGAATCAAAAGAAAACGGTAATGGTCAGTGGGCTTGAAGAGTCTTGTCAGCTTCTCTGTTTCATCACAGATTTTTGCTCCAGAGAGACAGAATACCTCTTGAGACATCCTGTCATGCCTGCAAACCACTACTTATGTTCCCCTCAAGAGGGAGTCCCCTACCATCACTACACACCTCTTTGGAGGAATGCTGCAGCCATTCCATGTGCTTAATCTTCCAAGGTCACCAGCACATTCTCTGAGGACTGACACTGTTGCTCTTGTTGCTGCTCCTCCTCATCACTGATAAGGGAGATAGATGTGAATCAATTCTTTAGCTCCAAACTCACAGAATGATATCTGATCCTCTTACTTCTATATGTCACATTCCTTCAAATGTCTACCTCCTGTTTTTCTCCTCAGAAACATCCTCTGTGTGTTTGTCATCCAAGACAGTCTGTTCCACTCTGTCCAAGAAAACCTCATGCAGCATAATATGGTGAAGTGTAGCTGCATATGCCTCAAGTTGCTGATCTTTGCCTTGCTGCAGGTATAGCTATCCACATTCTCTGGCAAGAAGACAAACATACCACTTCACCTGAGTTATGTGGGGGACAGAGACATTATTCTTGAGAACAGGAGCTCATCAAGTGCTAGAGATAATAGCCTAAATGTTACAGAGGTCCTTAAATAACTGGAGCAACTCCTTCACGTTCCATATTCAGTAAGCATTGAAACAAAACTTGGGGCCTTCCTCTTAAACCTCCCGTACTAAACACCCATGAAAAATGCCTGTTGGCCTTGCCTGTTAGCTGAGTGCTGAGCTACAGGCACTGAGGCTGCAACTATATAGAAAGCTAGTGGCTCCTCACTCAACCAAGTCTGTGTCTTGCTTCCTCTACACTAATTGTATTTTTTTCCCATTTTTGTTCCTATTGGTTCCCTCTTCTCACCATTTCCCCCTAGACTGCAGTTTTCCTTCCACGTGGAAAATAAGGTCAGCCCTTCTTATACACGGATTCAAGCATCCACAGTTTGAAAATATTCCAAAAAAGTATAAATTTCAAATATCAAACCTTGATTTTCCATTTTTTTTTATAAGGGACACCATTTTGCTATGTCATTATATTTAATGGGACATGAGCATCCACAAATTTTGTTATCCATGGGGGATCTTGGAACCAAACTCCAGCGTATAACAAGGGTCCACCGTACATTGAAAGCTTATGTTTTAATCCTTGTGAATTTTGTAATCCTGTATCTACTCCAATAAGAAATGTGCTGTTAGCCTCAGAGGTTTCCTTGACAAGGTTGTGTTCTGCTTGGTAGTAATGGGGGCTTTATTCCTGAGATGAATAGCAGTTTTGAAAAAAATATCGTTATGCATATCTCAGTTTTTATTTCACTCCTCGTGCTGTCAAAAAATGTCAAAAGTTACTACAGTGACACAAATCAGGTCATCTCTAGTTTGGTTTTCAGTGCTATTGTTTGAACTGGCTGTTGTTTAGAATATAGATCACATTAAGCAAAATGGTGTTCTTACATACTGCTATTTTGTATGCCATGGAAACACATACAGTATTTAAGCCAGCTTGCAATAAACAAGTTAATTACTTCAGAAGCCTTTGAGCCTTTTGCACTTCTGGTAACATAACTGAGAAAACAATGAGACCTTGATTCAGAATGTCCAGTAGAAGGGGAATTATTTTACCCCCAGCTACTGGACATTGTCCAAATTTGTCCTTTTTTAAAAATTGGATATATTCCAACCTGAGAAGGACTGTTGTTAATATCATTAGCCAGTTCCAGATATTTTTGATTAAAGTATCCCTTCCTAGCTTCCATCTCTTCCTAGCTTTCACAGAGTGATTAGAAATTGAGAAGTTATTTTTTGCACTATAATACCCACTATTTTGTTCCTGGCCATGCTGACTAAGAAAACTGAGAACCGTAGTCCATAAATGTAATGTGTCCAAGCTCTGGCTCTGATAATAGCAATTTATGGTCAATATACCTATAATTCATGAATTTTTTAGCCCTTTCTGAATCTGGCAGTCTGTGACTAGTACTAAACACCATGGGAAAGAGAGACAGAATATGTTTGTTTGCTGGAAAGGAATGCTTGTCTCTAAGGTCAGCTAATAAGAAATTGACATCTATTCATTTCTAGTTTAAATCAGTCAGTGTGAAAGGTGTGGTTTTCTTCACATTATATTGTGAGCGAAATGAAATTTATTGTGAAATGACAAAATGAAAGGAAGGAAAAGTGATTTGTGAAACATAATGGAATTGTTTGCTTGTTTGTTTGTTTTAGGCTTTCAAGCAGTTATGACCCTTGCAAATTGTTTTGGTCATTGAGGCCTGAAAAGCTGGTGCCCCCCCCCCCCCCCCGTGTCTTGTCTTCTGTGCCAAGTGATGGGTGGCTTCAGTTCTCCTCCTCTATGGATTTCTGGTTTGCAGTACATATTATTGTGCAATATACAATACTGTATATTATTATTTGAGGTTTGTTGCAGTGAATCCCTTTGTAATCCATAAGTGTGTTTAATACTTTCTCTCTTAAAAAATAAAATGAAAGGTTTTCTCAATTCATCATTCCTCCCATTTCCTTCTCTCTTAGGTTCTCTTTCCTTTCTTCCCGTTCTATTTTCCACCTGCACCCTATTCTGATTCATTGGGTCACACTTTCGAGGGGTTTGGTCAGGTTGACAAATGGATTAGAACCACAGGATTTAGCTAAACCCATACACTCAGAAATAAATGGCAAAAAGTCCCTTTGTAATCCTTTAGTAGGTTCATTCTTGCTTACACAATGCTGGATGCTGGAATCTTGGAAGTTTAAATGGAAATTTTCTCCTCCTTTCCTTCTCTTCTGCTCCCACTCTCCTTTCTTCTTTATTTTTCACTGACTCCCTTCTTCAGTGGATCACATTCTTTGAGGGGTATGTTAAGGTTGGAATTTGGAACCAAAAGATACAGCTAGCAGAATTCCCACCTTTCTATCCCTTCCTGTTTTTCTTCTTTTACATTGAATTGAATAAAAAAGAAATGTGTTCTAAGACTAATCTTGAAAGAGAATGGGGAAGCAGAGAGCACACATTGATTCTGTGTTGCAAGGAATTCTCCTTTTTTAAATTATTTCTGAACCACTCTTTACAATTAGACATTTACTGCTGCACTTGCATTAGATCCATATCCTTAACCTGACATTGGCCCGGTACAGACGGGAGTATGAGGCGCCCTCGTCACGTGACGAGGGAGTCAAAATGGCACTGCCTGTACAGATTGGCGCCGCCATTTTGACGTGATGGAAGCTTAGCGTCCGCATGTCGCGGCGCCATAATGACATAGCAAGTGCGCCATTGGTGCACTGCAGAATCATTATGGCACCGCAAAAAGAACCTGCTTTTTGTGGATTCTTTTTGCTGCGTAAGGAAGCCATGTGGGTTGTCTGCTGCAGCTTCTGTGTGCAGCAAAACAAGACGCAGGCAGACCGCCCTTTTTGGGTGGTCTGTACTGGGCCATTAACACATAATTCTTTGCTCAACTTTAATAGTGTTCCTTCTTACATTTAAAGTCCTAAGTGTTTTGAAGGGCAACTTAACACTTTTTAACTACCCTTTTCTTAAAACCCTCCAGTTCTAAAAGCCTGTTTGAATGAAAAAGTCTTCACATGCTAATAGAAGAACAGCAAGAAGAGTGCCATTCCAGCATCCCTGGGTAGGGAGTTCCAAAGTCTAGCGGAGAGCACCAAGAAAACCCTACCTGGTGTTCCCACCAACTGTGAAGGCAGTGGGACTGAAAAAAAAAAGAACTCTCTTGAGATCTCAGAGTGTAAGAGGAGATACAACAGATAGTCTGGACCTAAGTTCTAATACACTCATACACAAGCTTGATCACAAAGCCATCAAACTTGAGGGCAGAACAGCTGGATAGGAAGGGGCAGCCAGAGGTTGTTCCTACCTGGACCACTGTGTGGTCACAGCAATCACACACCACCCACTGTCCTGATGCTGGTCCCTGCTGAGGTCCCAAGTGGACAACAACAAGGAGCAGAAAGGATCTGCTCCTTTGGGGGCTGGGTTTGGGCTGCCTTAGGAGGCCCGGGAGCAACCCCAGTGCAGTTTTCACGTGGGCTGGGGGCATGCATCATCTAAACACCATGTTCCCAAGACGTGCGGAACCTGGCTTTTTACACCCATCTGTTTCGAGCCTTGGTGTGCTATCTAATAGAACGATAACAAATACCTTAGTAAGGCTTTTGATCCAAATACTTTGGATAATGCCTGAATAAACATTTTAGATTTATGTATTATTATTTTGTTTTTGCACAGCAATGCACATTTATAATACTAATAATAGGATTTATGAATTGAGTTTGACCAAACATGATATATAGACTGAGGTTGCAGTCCAAACTGTGGCTTTCTTCCATATATTTGCTGATTGTGGGGCATTTTACATGGGACAGTGTGATACATGTTTTAAGGATTGTAGGTGTTGCCTCTCAAAACTTTGTTCTATTCAAATCATAAGTGAAATTACCAACAACAACCTTGGCACCACTGGTGTGTGTGTAAAGGAAACACGTTTTAAATCATAAGTAGAAACATTTCCTTAAAAGTACATGTGCATAATGTAATTCTAAAGATGAATAGCATGTATTAACATACTTTTTGAAAAATGGGGTGAAAGAAAGAAGCTGGTTCAAGCAAGATCTCTCGTCACTGCCTCTCTGAAATCACCTCCTACTGAACCTTAAGTTGAGTACTTGGGGTCAGGAGGAAAAGAAAACAACAATTAAAGAGACAAGATGATTGAATGATTTGTTTTTCATTTAGTTATAATCGTAACAGGAAAAGTGAGGTATGTACTGTTAGTTCAAATGTTTTTAATTACAGAATTTTAATACCTTCTCACAATGCATTGCAACAATTACCATAGAAGGATAACCTTGCTTTCATAAAATGGTTCACATTTGAAATCTTTATCACTCCATCTTCCATTTACCTACCTTGGTAGCTGTCTTGGTTCCTATTAATAATGTTTAGGAAATTGTTCTCTGACTGACTGAGCTGGAGAGTGAAACACAAGTGTTTACATTATTTCCTTTTAAATGGACTGTGATGTGTCAAGGCAATGTATTATTGTTAAAGGTTTCTGGGAGAGTCTTTAAGAGGGTTAAACAGTACATCAGTAATCAAAAGAGAACATTTGTCAGTGGTTAATTCTATACAGAGCTTTCCCAGTGTGGCTAAAACCATTTCTGTCTTTTTGTCTATTTTTATTAGTTCCATCTTGAAAACTTTCTACAAGCTGAGTGACATTTTAGGGTTATTAAATTTGTTCTTGTTGCA
The DNA here is from genome assembly GCF_019175285.1 of Sceloporus undulatus. Lineage (NCBI taxonomy): Eukaryota > Metazoa > Chordata > Lepidosauria > Squamata > Phrynosomatidae > Sceloporus > Sceloporus undulatus. The sequence continues at coordinate 58,858,034 of NC_056523.1, forward strand.
TCTTTAAATCCACTGTTAATGAGCAAGTGCATATTATTAAACATCTTATTTCTCTTACATTTAAGAAATTTCAGATGTGAATTCCTGTCCATCTAGGGACAATTATCCATTGCATTTATAGAATTAGTAACATCTTTAATAGACAGACCCTGAATATTGATGCCCACTATTAAGTTTATATTAGGAGACAAATAGATATAATATGAAGTTGATTCATAATTCCAAGTGTTCTGGGATGTTTGCAGTTCTTCTTGATCTAGCTTCCACTCCAATTTTGTGATTGTAACTGCTTTAATTATTCTATATTTTCAGCTTGTGACTTTTGATCAGCCTCATGGAGGTTTTTCTCTGGGGAACCATATGTCTCTCTGAAGTGCAACACAACTCCTGCATGAAGCTACTGGGAGAGATAATGTCACTTGTAGGTTGGGCATTAGCAACAGGATGTTTTAACATGTGGCTATAACCCCAGTTTTTCACCAGCTCAGGGACAGCAGCCTCAGCTATATTTCCTATTGTGATTCACAGCAGGAGTCGATACATTAAATTAATGGGAACTTGGTTAATTAAGACTTCACTCCATGGAAGCTCAGCTAACAGACAAAGCCAACAAGCATTTTGTATGGGCATTTAGTGGGGGAGTTTTGAGGGGGAGGCCCAGAGTCTATTTCATTGCAAACTTATGAATACTGATATCTGAGCTGGAGTAAGCATTAGTCTGTAGAGCCTAGTCTAGGTGCTTCAATTGGGCTGGGATCTACAGGATAATGGGCTGCCAGACCCAGAAAACCCACAGAAGTGAAGACAAACAACCAGCCAAAGGGAAGGTATTTTTACCATACATCAAAGGAGTCGCAGACAGAATAGGCAAACTAATGAGGAAACACAACTTCCAAATGATCTACAAATCAACCAAGAAAATCCAGCAAATGCTGCACTCAGTGAAGGACAAGAGAGACCCTCTCATGGCTGCAGGAGTTTAGTGCATACCATGCAGCTGTGGACAAGTCCAAACATGAATCAAGGAACATGAGAGACACTGCAGACTGTGTCGGCCAGGAAAATCAGCAGTAGCAGAACACGTTATAAACCATCCTGGGCATAAAATCTTGTTTGAAAACACTGAAATTCTCGACCATGCCAGCAACTATCAGAATGCACAGAGAAGCCATTGAAATCCATAAACACCTGGACAACTTCAACAGGAAAGAAGAAACCCTTAAAGTAAACAAAGTTTGGCTACTAGTCCTGAAAAACACGAAAATTAAGCCCAATCCATGCAAATGACAACCACCCAGAATGAGGGGGGTGTCCCAGCAGACAATGGATCATTAATTAAATAGACAGCCTGAGGCTTTGCCATTCAACAACAGACCAACACAGATATTAACATGTAAATCACTTCCTCTTCCAGGTCAGCATTCTCGGAAGATGCCAGCCACAGCTGCTGGTGAAATGTCAAGAAAATATTCTTCTAGAACATGGCCTCATAGCTCAAAAAACCCACAAAAAACTAACGATGCCAGCCATGAAAGCCAATACACATTGGGAATATGAAAAGCAAGAAGCGACTTTTTTTTACTACAAATACATACACTGTTACAGATATTATTGAAAAGAACTGTTCAAATGAAATCTGACTTTTTGTTTTTAAGACTTATGGACACAGAGTTATAAAAAGACCATGGAAGATTATTACAATATGTTTACTGCAACAAGGTTGGTATATGCACAAAAATAGAAAGAGCAAAACCATTTATGAATAAGTGGAAGTTAAAGCTGATGGATTTAGCAGAGACAGATAAATTGATCATTTTAATTTGAGACAGATAAAATATTTTTGGATGAGTGGAAACCCCCTATGGACCTTTTGATAAAAGATAAAGATTATGTATTAGTTGCTGGATTTGAATAATTTCAGGTTAGAATATTTGTGATAATAGAAGGAAATGTATTATTAGATTCATTAGCAAGGTTGAAGTAAGGTAGTTATATATGACTGTAATGCAAATCTATAGTATTTTTTTCTTTTTATGCTCTTTCTACTTTTTTTCTTGTTTTATGTCAATACGTTTGATAATATTAGTCATAGAAAAACTTGTTTGTTTTTCTTTTCCTATTGAACTGTTCAACTGTAAATTTTCTGAATGTAATAAAAAACAGTAATACAAAGATGAATAGAGTGAAGTGCCTATGAGTAAACGTTTAAAACTGTGAATGAGCAAGTTATGTGTGTGAACAGCCATAGAAATGCAAAACCTGTGGGTATGGTGATAAAGTGACAAGTTTTAATTATGGTTGTTAGGGGACAGTGACCATAGTTAAAACTGAACTTGTCATCTCTTCAATAGACCCACACTTTTCGGCATTTGTATTGCTATTCAAACACATAGCCTGATCATTCATAGGTATAAATGTCTGTTCCTAGACGCTTCATTCCATGCATCTCATGAATCAGATTTAGTCTATGAAAGCTTATGCTACCAGCGTCTTTCTCTGTTTGTCTCACAGGTGTAACAAGATCCCTTTGCGTACTGTCAGGGGGTAATATGCCCATGTTTGAATTATCCACCAGGGAAAGCATGTAGCTAATTTTGTGCAAAACCTGTTTCCAGCACACACACAAAAATAGGTTTTCTGTGCAGAACACATGGTGGGGTTTGGGTTCGCTTGTTTTGGGTTTTTTTGCACAAAACTGTGTGTATTTTTTTTTAACACAGAATAATTCCACAGACTCATTTCAGGAAATTTGAATATGGGGGCACTACTGTGGAGCAATATTTGTTTTCTTCCACAGTGTGGACAAAGCTACCATAATTATTCATCCCTGCGTGTGAAGTCAAAATAGTTGATGGTTTACATTCCTATTCTGTTATATATTCAAAAGTTCTATTGTGTATTAGAATTGTACACAGGTAAAAATTCTTAGGATATCTCATATTTGCTGAAGCTGAACAGTAGGACCAAAGGGGAAAAAACCCCACTCTTGACAAATGAGATTTTGAAACTTGCTTCCAAATCTTTGAGAAATGCCACAATAGAAGTTAAGAGAATTTTTACATTTCCTTTCCCAATAATTACCAGTATCAGAAAACACAGATATGTGCAAAAATTAGAAGTAATGTGATGAAGCAGGAAATGTGATCTTTAAAAAGAGAAAGACCTTACAGGTTGAACCTTAAACTGCTTAAACCAGCTCATCCATTGCTAATTGCACTTCTGTGCTCAGTTACACAAGAGAGACTTTTTCATGTATTGTGCCTTTGTATAAAACCCACTATAGTATCAGTTGAACATCTGATGTGAATCTTTGAGTTTTAATTTGGACAGTAGCATGGTATCTCTATGCAACACAAGAAAGAAACTGTGCTTAATGGGCCTTTCTGTTCTGATAGAGGAGCTTCATGCCCTTTCTAAGCACTGAATACTGAATTTAATATGTCCTCACTAGTTCCTTTGCACATATTTTCATTCAGTACTGTCCAGTAGAAACATACTTTTTTCTTCTTTGATTGTGCTTTCACACATACAAGCTAATTTGAAGGATTTTGGTAGTCCAAAAAGTTGCATTAAAGGCTGTGGTCTTTTAAAATATATGTCCTTTATCTCCTAATTTTAAATTTCACGGATCACTTTAGTCCAAAATACACTGCAGAAATAATCCAGTTTGAGACCACTTTAACTGCCCTGGTTCAGTGCTAGGGAATCCTGGGAATTGTAGCTTATTGTGGCATCAGAGCTCTTTGGCAGAAAAAGCTAAATGTCTCACAAAACAACAATGCCCAGAATTCCCTAGTATTGAGGCAGAGCAGTTAAAACTGTCTCAAAATGTATTGAAACATAATGATGATGATAATAATAATAATAATAATAATAAGTTTTATTTATATACCGCCCAATCACTGGGAATCCGAGCGGCTTACAACAGAGGGGATAATAGACGGTTCCCTGCCCTCAGGCTTACAATCTAAAAGACACGACACAAAAGGAGAAGGGAATGGTGAGGGGGGGAGGGAATCAGGTCCAGTATTCTTCTCTCCCTCTGAGGCCTGGACCAAAGCAGATGGACCGGAGGGAGGGCTCTTCTTTTTCATGCTAGCCCTGATGGAGCTGGGCCAGCCTATTCTCTCCCTCACAGGCTGAAGGATGACAATTATGGAGAGAGGGGCCTCTTTCTTCAGGCTAGCCCCTGATGGAACTGGGCCAGCCTACTCTCTCCCTCAGAGGCAGAAAGATGACAATTAGGGAGGGAGGAGCCTCTTTCTTCAGGCCAGCCCCTGATGGAACTGGGCCAGCCTTCTCTCTCCCGCAGAGGCCGAACGATGACAGTTAGGGAGGGAGGAGCCTCTGTCTTCAGGCCAGCCCCTGATGGTACTGGGCCAGCCTTCTCTCTCCCTCAGAGGCCGAAAGATGACAGTTACATCTCTCTCCTCTTTCGCTTTGATAGTATCATTTTTAATTGATATCTATTTTTATATTCTATTGTACTATATTTCTGTTTTTAATTGTTGTGATTGGTATTTGTATATTATATTGAGTTGTAATCCTGCCTCGATCCACCTGGGAGAGGCAGGAAAATACAAATAATAATAGTAACAACAACAACAACAACAACATTTATTTATACCCCGCTCTTATATAATGTGTTTTGGACCTTTTTTGGTTTGGTTTTAACAGATTAACATGGCTGCTTCAAGTCTGTATTTAGGGGGGGAAATGGCATATAAAAAGATCATCATCATTATCATCATCAAATGAAAGCATTGGATGGGACTGCAAGGACTCTGTATACTAATAGGATGCAATATTAGAATACATAACTAAGGCACTCCTGAGAGATGGCCATCCAACCTTGCTTGAAAACCTTCAAAGAAACAGATTCTGCCAATCTTTGAAGCAGTCTATTCCACTGTCAAAAAGCTCTTACACTCAACACTTCCTTCGTAAAAAAATAGGTGGAATCTCTTTTCTTGTAATTTGAATCCATTGATTCATTTTCTAGTCTCTGGAACATCAGAAAACAAACTTGCCCCATCTTCCACATGACATCCATTCAAATATTTAAAGCTGGCTATGATATCACTTCTTAGTCTTATATTATCTTTGTCTTAGTCTTTCACTAGATATATCCATCTCCTTAAGCCATTCATCATAGGCTTTTGTTTTTGATCATCTTGGTCTCCCTCGTCCGGGTACATTCCAGCTTGTCAATAGCCTGTTTGAACTTTGGTTCCCAGAACTGGACATAATATTTCAGTTGAAGTTTGGCCAAAGCAGAATAGAGTGGCACTACTACTTCCCTTGATGAGGACACTACTGTTGATGCAGCCTAGAATTGCATTAGCTTTTCTGGCTATTATATCACACTCTTGAATCATTTTAGATGGTGGTTTTCTAAGACATCAAGATCCTTCTTACATGTACTGTTGTCAGTCCAGCTGTGACCCATCTTATGTTTGTGCATTTGTTTTTCCTGCCTCAATACTTTACATTTTTCCCTGATGAAGTTTATTTTATTACTTTTGATCTACCTCTCCAATCTGCCAAGGTTATTTTGAATTGTGATCCTGTCTTCTTAGGGGGATTAGCTACTTCTTCTAACTTAGTGTCATCTGAAAATTTGATAAGCATTCTATTACTATTTTACTTCTATTATGACTAATAGTAGTAATAGTACTATGACTAGGAGTAATAATATGAATAATAATAATGTTTTACAGATTTTAAGTAATATGTTGCCACAAACTGCAAATTCACTTTTGTTGTTTTACATCACTTAATGTATTTTTCATTTCTTATGCATAACTGGTTTGTGTCAATCCTAAAGCACTACATGAAAACACACAATGTAAAATGGTAAAATCTGAAATTTGGAGAGGTAGGTGCATTGTGAGTTACTAGGAGGAACTGTATGTTTGCTGTTAAACCCATAAAAAGCTGAAAAATCAGACACCCATACTGACCGCCATGTCCACAGGGAATATGGCCTCAAGCAGATGGGGCAAAAGGAGCAGCCAGAGGCTGCTCCCACCCCGATTGCTGTGGGACTGTGGTAACCACACGTGCTTAGTCTCGATCTGGGCCACCACCATGGTCCTGAACCAGCTGCCAAAAGGGAGCAG
>NC_056523.1:58864180-58888871 GCF_019175285.1 Sceloporus undulatus
AGGGAGCAAGGTTTTTTTTCCCTTCTCCCTTTTGGCCTAGCAATTCTGAGTTGGAGTGGGCTCAGCATGGCTTCTGGCCAAATTCAGGGTATTGGTCCTGTAAATGTCATTTCCCCCCCCCCTCCATGTGGCCCGTGGTGGCTTTTGGGCTGCCTGTTTGGGCCCATGTTTATGGACTTACTGTGAAACAAACTTCAGATAAAAATGAAACTTTGAAATGAATGATTTCCAGTGAAAGCATGCCATAGAATCATGCTGAAGGACCTAGAAAAGCCTAGAGAGAATATCTTTCTAGGAATTGCTAGGTCCTCTGGGTGACTCTGTAGTCAAAACTCGTTATAAGCATACCATGAATTGTCTGGGGGTTAGAAATGCCCGAGAGAACCTTTTTTTTTGGAAGCAGGTATTTGAAACTGTTGGTATCAGTGCCACTGTGTGGGGATCATGTATTGATATTGTTTGTGTTGTTTTAAAGAAGATTATGTTGGTGTATGATCATGTCTTATCTGGATCGCTCTCTACTTTACTTACCTATTTCTTTACATGTGCATATTGTAGTTCTACAGGATGGACTCTTCTGAGCATAGTATGCAAATTAGCAAAACTGGATATGTTTTTCTTTAGATTTATGATGTATTCACTGAAGTCCAGGCACTTGCTTAAATAACTGTGGTCTTTGAGCTGAACATAAAAGTTGGCATTCTGCCCTTGAGTCACACACATCAAATGGATTGTATTTCATTTATGGGCCTCAGTGCCATGGCTTCAACATAGAATGCATGTTACTGAGAATCAAATTCACCTGTGTTCAGTGTGGTTTATTCCAGATAGGTGCATACCTAATGTCCTTATTTCTATCCCACCATTATAATTTGGTATCTGACTACAATTGGGGTACAGGGGCATCTATAAAAACTCAATGTAGAAGAGAAAAAAATCACTTTAGTGTATTATATGTAGGTTAAGAGTTGTTCATGCTATATGTTCTGCCTATTTTCCTTCAGAATTGTTAAAAGAGCGACATTGAAAAGAAAAGCATTCTCCAAGGGTTTTGATACATTTTTTCAAAATCTTATAAGACAGGAAGCACTGCTTGCTGCCATCAGTGAAAAGGATTGCAAAACATTGCCTTGCTTGAATCTGTCTGCTTCAAAGAAAAAGAAAACCCAAGAAGAAGTGATGGCTTTGAAAGAGAAAAGAGAAAAGACAGATTAGTCCACCAGTTAAAACAGCAAGGTTGGAAAATTCTCTTTTTCCCCCATTTCTATTTATTCTCTCTGGAAATTTGAGTTTACATTCCCTTTCTTCTAACTTTAAACCAAGTCTTTAAACCAAGCTGCCTTGTGATAACCTGAGAGAAGGTAGGACAAGGACATTCAACTCCTTACTACTCTTCAATTGGGTGTTTCATATATTGTTGCATGTTTAACTTGTCCCATATTTTTGGTATAATGCATCCTGTTTTCCCCCTTTTCCATCCTGACAATCACTTTGCTGATTAAACAGCACCCGAGAGATCACACTGAGATGTTTTCCTTCAACAGTATCTTACTAACCATCCTGTTTATTCCCTGTTTTATTGTTGCTCAAAAGTTGTATAGCAGTGGCTTGTTAGCTTTCTGCAAGGTTATCTGGCAGCTACCATGTAATTGGAACTGGCAGAAACTGGGCCTATCATTGCTTTAGATCTGACCTGCCGTTATTATGTGTTTCAGGTATGCTCAATTTACCTGTTAATAATTATTACATCATTCCCCTTCTGTTGTATTAATAGATAAACCACAGAAAGAAAAATAATCCCACGTGTGTTGTGGGGTTTTGGTATTAAAATTTTGATTGAGTGGGGAGACCAGAGTTCCAAATGCATGATGTTCTTTGGGCCACCTCATCTCGTCACCATCTTTAGGCTTACCTGCCTTTTGGGCTGTGTGTGTGAGGTTGATGAAATGGAGAGATATGTTTTCCTTTCAAGGGAAGATGAGATAAAACTTAAGAAATATGCATGAAAACACCCACCTGACTAATATATTATTTTTTGCTGGGCCTATCTATTTCTTGTGCTATGCTGCTTTTAACGGTTTATTTTGCTGCCCATGCCTTCATAAGAGGGAGGATGATCAGATAAACCTAAATGTTAAAAGCTGTGTCATGGAATGTATTGTCAACCCTCTTTCTCCTGTAGAAATTCTGGGGAAATGTGTTGATAATTTTACTGAATGTTTCCTTTGTATGGCAATATCATCAATCTTGAGTTTCTCATTAGTTACCGTTGAAGTAGAGGAAACGCTACTAGACCAAATCATGCCTTGTCTCTTCCAACTCATTGTAAGTCACCAACCTGTTTTTTAGAACTCAAGCCATTCACAAATGAGCATGCCATGTATTGGATCCTCCCTTCCAGTGTTCAATGTTAATGATTCTCCTTTGAATCTTACATGTTATGCTATAGCTATTTCCCCTTCAGCAATAGAATGCAAAACTGCTGCTTTGTACCTAAAGACCCCGCTCTTTCTGTAGTTCTGACCTCATGCACCTAATCATTACAGCTTTTTCCCACAGGTCTATAAAATTAGGAAACAGCCCCAGAGCATGAACTATCCATCCATTTGTGGATGCTGACTTCATCACAGACACATGGTGCCAAGTACCTGGGTTCCAGACATGATGTACACATGCCTCAGGTCAGTCAGCTCTGTGGAGACATTTTGACCAAATGTCATAAGCCCAGTGATGACCATCAACATTTACAAATGGCAACATCTCTATTAATTTGTGTAAGATCAACAGAACTTTCCTAGTTATTATTCAAGATAAAACTCCTCTTTTTTCATTTTGCATCTCTCTGGAGCCAAATAAAGACAGCTATTAAAGTAACTTCTACACTTCCATCAGCTTCTCAGCAACAGGTTTGGGACTTAACCTCTCCCTGAGCCATTGACTGAATGCAGTGTGGTTATTGTAATGATACTTATGTCAGGAAGGTACCAGTGGGCTATATAAGCTGGCATAGTTTTCAAAAGGCCTCTTTGACATTTTTGTTCCCCCACCTATCCACCTCTATATAGCCATGGAATTTCAGCCCATGGGGCTGAATAGGATTTTTTTGCCGTTGCCCTTTGGGCCTTTGGACATCATTTTGGGGTGTTTTCTCTTGCTCCCTATTCCATGTTAAATCATATTGAATCTTAGGCTATGGTTAATTACATATCTGTCACACTTACGGGTGTGGGGACTTTGTTTGGATTTGTTTTCTTTGAAGGCTTCCAGTGGCACAGCAAGGTGAAAGGATTCACCTGTCTTGGTTTGTCCCAAGACAGCAATAGCAATAGCATAACCATAACATGTACATTTCTATACTCCTTATCAGCACTCTCTAGTGTGTTAACAATGTGTAAGCTAATTGCTCCCAAACAGCTGGGTACTCATTTTACCAACCTATGAAAGGATGGAAGGCTGAGTCAACCTTGGAACCCCTGGGATCGAATCACAACCTTGTGGCTACAAGAACTGGCATTTAACCTATTGCACACCAGGGCTCCCTTACCTTCCTATGACTTTCTCAGGAAAGAGTGCTAACCAGTGCCACCTGCGGAATCCCTTGGGATTCCCTGATCACTTCAGGGGATCAGGCTAGGTTGAACCACAGGTTAATGCCCTAGATTTCAAGCCTGGAAATCAGCCATTTGAGAGAGCTGGCTTAACGGGTTTTCACATTAGATTCATGCCTGCACATCCTGTTGGCGTGTCATGATAACAGTTCCTAAAGTTGATAAAATAGTGGCCTTATTTTCACTAACTCAAGTGTTTCCTTCATCATTTGGTGGGAGAATAATGTGTGATTCTCCAGTATTATTGGTTGCAGGTTCTCATAATTAGTTTATCATTGACTATCTGGTGGGGATTGCAGTCCACAATCTGGGGAAGTCACCTTGATTTAGCATGGCCTCCGAAAGCAGAGCCAAGCATGGTTGACCAGCCAAATGGATCCTCATGTGGAGATTAGGGAATTTATTTCGTCCATAGCACAGATGACTAGCTTTCATATAACTCACCAAAGGCAAAGTATTTAGCACTGGTTGTGAGGAAAACAGTGTTGCTGAAGACAATAATGGCTCTTATCCCGCCCTGGTCAAACATAGCTTTGGCTTTCATAACAGGTAGGTTGCACACTATCTCTATATGTAACAAAAACATTATTGTGTTCCACAGATTTATTAGAGTGACTGTCTAGAAGTGGTATGTAGAAAGCTGGATATAAAAAAGAAAAGCTTTGCTGCATCAGATGTTACCTAGCCTAAAGAACAACTTCAGGGGTACACCATGTTGGCCATGCAGCAAATACAACAAATGCAAAATCCATGTAAGTGTTGGATATGTTAACAGCCAACCAAATGCAAAATGCATCCTGGCACAACTTCTGAACTTTTAGTGGCCTTCTTGATTAGGCAAAGATGTTAAAATGCATACAGAGGAAACAAGAATAGGATACAGTTAATGCCACGTATTGTCTCATGTTATTTCTGTTGTCAATTAAAATGGCTTTTGCCCCCTTTGAAGATGGGGATAACATTTGCCCTCCTCCGTCTGCTGGGACTTCGCCTGTTCCCCCAGGAATTTCTCAAGATATTGACCGTGGTTCTGAGATTACTTCTGCCAGTTCTTTTAATACTTTGGATGTAGTTCCTCTGACCCTGAGACTTGAATTCATTTAGAATAACCATGTATTTCTATACTACCTGTTTACATATTCTGTGCTGCATTTCTCTTTGTATCATCTGCTCGATTTTCACCAGGTTAAGCATTGTTTTCCTTTTTTGGAAGACAGAGGCAAATAAGGTGCCGAATACTTCCATCTTTTCTCGTCCCTTGTTAGCTTTTGCCATCTTGGCCAGGCAGAACCTACTACGATTCTTTCTTATCTTTTCATCCAAAAAGCCATTTTTATTATTTTAACCTCTTGACAAGCCTGATCTCATTCTGCACTTTAGCGTTTCTAACTTCTCCCTACCTTTTGATTGTAGCTGAGGCAGCAGAAATGTCTAATTAACAATTTGTAAGCTGCTCTGATAGCCTTTTGGGCGTGAAGTGCGGGTATAAAAAATAAATAAATAAATAAATAATATTATTACGGAGCTCTTTGTCTTTCTCTCCAAGCCCACCTTTCAACACTCCTTTCTGTTCTCTGTTGGACAACATTCTCATTCAACCAGTCCAGCAGCCTGCAGTCTTGGTTTTATCTTTGAATTCTCTCTTGTCGTGTATCCACTCAGATCCAGACCACAGACCAAGGCCTGTAGATTTTTTTTGTACGCAATTTGCCAGAATCCGACCCTATCTCTCCGCCTCTACTCCAAGATCCTGGTCCATACCCTAGTCTCTCACGACTGGGATTACTGTAACGTCCTCCTGGCTGGGCTTCCTCTTTCTCACCTCCATCTTAATCTCTGTTCAGCATTCGCTGCACGCATTACTACTTCCACCCACCGCTCTGACCACATTCTCCTGTGTTGGTCTCTTCACTGGCTCCCCCTCCCTTTCCGCATTCAGTATAAGCTCCTGCTGTCCACGTTTAAGCCTCCATGGACTGGCCCTCCCTATTATCAGACCTTCTTCCCTCACCTTCCACTCGGGCCCTCCGTCTGGTAGTCAAGGTCTGCTGTCTCAGCCCAGGATTTCCTCGCCCCATCTCGGATTCACCCCTTTTCACTCGCTGCCCCTCACTTTGGAACCTTCTTCCCCCACAAGCAAGAGCCACTCACTTCTTTAACCAGTTCAAAAATGGAGTTGAAACATCCTGTTCAGAAAAGCCTTCCCAGGCATTGCGTAATTGTCGCTTACTATTTGTGTTCTTGTGGTGCCTGTTTTTGAACCATTTCCTGTTGCTATTACTGTATATGTATTATCCTACACTGAGATATAGTATTTTCCCTGGAAATGATTAACCATCCATTATGAGCCTCGCCCTCCCCTCCAGTCCATCTGCCTTGGTCCAGGCTTTGGAGGTAGAGAGGAACTGCTGGACCTCTTACCCTTTCCCTCCACCACTCCCTTCTCCTTCTGTGTCTTTTTAGATTGTAAGCCCGAGGGCCGGAATCGTCTAACTAAAAGATTGTAGTACAGCGCTGTGTAAATTTACAGTGCTTCATAAATAAGGTTAATAATAATAATAATAATAATAATAATAATAATAAATAATAATGACATGTGCTGACATGACGATGAGTTCCAAAGATCTGTGGGTGAATCAAACTCTTATCTTATTTATGACAAACTTTGAAGAATTGTTACTTTTTTTTAGTCACTGAATCAGATTTGCTGTCACATTTTAGATGACAACCTAATTTGTAAAGGTACATTTCCTATGTGCCATAACATGTTAATGGCAAAATCCCACTGAATAATAATAAATCAGTGTAGATCTGAGAATGTTTTCAAATCATTTAGCACAGGCAATAACTTTGATGTTACATTTCCTGCTCTTGGGGTGGGGGGGGGGAGAGCTTTATTTAAATGTCTACCTTTATGTAATATGTGTGCCTGGTTAAATTTCGTTTGTTTTTTACCATTACATGCTGACTTTACTGGTTTGATTGACACTAGCTCTTGAATGCTCTCATCCTATTTTGTTAATGTGTACATTGGTTGTTGTGTTTTAGTAACATGCCACAAGGTTGATATCCAATGTTGTATATGACTTTACCCTAAAAATACTCATCCGTCTCTCGCCCCTGGAACAGGTCTCCCAATCATTTACCTTTACTTTGCTCGAGTTGCTCATCCATCTCCTGCAATTTCTTTCAAGATCTGTTTTTGCAGACATTTTTTATACCCTCAGGTGAGAACTTAATTTGTTGCCTTAATCTATGTATTGTCTCCTGCTTTCTGCCATTTTGCCTGTCCTGGTGGCGCTATTGTCTGCTTTTTCCGCTTGCTATGTCCCACTTTCGCCCCTTATCCTGCACGTGCCCGCTGCCTGCCTATCGGCTCTTTTGATTTCTTTGTCCGGCTTTTATTGATTTACCCGTTTTTGGTACCGCCAGTGGTTTTAGATTCCTTGCGTAGTTTCCCTCCCTGTTCGGCCCTGACTACAGTGGTTTAGACGCAAGCTGTCGCCTTTGGGTGTTGGTTTTTTACTTGTGTCTCCTCCTACTACCGCTATGAGCCCAGCCCGTATCCCACAATGTAAAATGGTAAAATCTGAAATTTGGAGAGGTAGGTGCATTTTGAGTTACTAGGAGGAACTGTATGTTTGCTGTTAAACCCATAAAAAGCTGAAAAATCAGACACCCATACTGACCGCCATGTCCACAGGGAATATGGCCACAAGCAGATGGGGCAAAAGGAGCAGCCAGAGGCTGCTCCCACCCCGATTGCTGTGGGACTGTGGTAACCACACGTGCTTAGTCTCGATCTGGGCCACCACCATGGTCCTGAACCAGCTGCCAAAAGGGAGCAGGTTTTTTTTCCTTCTCCTTTTTGGCCTAGCAATTCTGAGTTGGAGTGGGCTCAGCATGGCTTCTGGCCACATTCAGGGTATGGGTCATGTAAATGTCATTCGCCCCCCCCCCCCCCCCTCCCATGTGGCCCAGTGGTGGCCTTTTTGGGCTGCCTGTTTTGGGCCCATGTTCATGGACTTACTGTGAAAACAAACTTCAGATAAAAATGAAACCTTTTGAAATGAATGATTTCCAGTGAAAGCATGCCATAGAATCATGCTGAAGGACCTAGAAATGCCTAGAGAGAATATCTTTCTAGGAATTGCTAGGTCCTCTAGGGTGACTCTGTAGTCAACATCGTATATAAGCATACCATAGAATTGCTCTGGAGGGCTTAGAAAATGCCTAGAGAGAACTTTTTTTTTTTTTTTTTTTTTTTGGAAGCAGGTATTTGAAACTGTTGGTATCAGTGCCACTGATGTGGGGATCATGTATTGTATATTGTTTGTGTTGTTTTAAAGAAAGATTATGTTTGGTGTATGATCATGTCTTATCTTGGATCGCTCTCTACTTTACTTACATATTTCTTTACATGTGCATATTGTAAGTTCTACAGGATGGACTCTTCTGAGCATAGTATGCAAATTAGCAAAACTTGGATATGTTTTTCTTTAGATTTATGATGTATTCACTGAAGTCCAGGCACTTGCTTAAATAACTGTGGTCTTTGAGCTGAACATAAAAGTTGGCATTCTGCCCTTGAGTCAAACCACATCAAATGGATTGTATTTCATGTATGGGCTCAGTGCCATGGCTTCAACATAGAATGCATGTTACTGAGAATCAAATTCACCTGTGTTCAGTGTGGTTTATTCCAGATAGGTGCATACCTAATGATACCTTATTTCTATCCCACCATTTATAATTTGAGTATCTGACTACAATTGGGGTACAGGGGCATCTATAAAACTCAATGTAGAAGAGAAAAAAAATCACTTTATGTGTATTATATGTAGGTTAAGAGTTGTCATGCTGTATGTTCTGCCTATTTTCCTTCAGAATTGTTAAAAGAGACAATTGAAAAGAAAAGCATTCTCCAAGAGTTTTGATACATTTTTTCAAAATCTTATCAGACAGGAAGCACTGCTTGCTGCCATCAGTGAAAAGGATGCAAACATTGCCTTGCTTGAACTGTCTGCTTCAAAGAAAAAGAAAACCCAAGAAGAAGTGATGGCTTTGAAAAGAGAAAAAGACAGATTAGTCCACCAGTTAAAACAGCAGGTTGGAAAATTCTCTTTTTCCCCCCCTTTTCTCTTTATTCTCTCTGGAAATTTGAGTTTACATTCCCTTTCTTCTAACTTTAAACCAAGTCTTTAAACCAAGCCTGCCTTGTGATAACCTGAGAGAAAGGTAGGACAAGGACATTCAACTCCTTACTACTCTTCAATTGGTGTTTCATATATTGTTGCATGTTTAACTTGTCCAATATTTTTGGTATAATGCATCCTGTTTTCCCCCTTTTCCATCATGACAATCACTTTGCTGATTAAACAGCACCAGAGAGAATCACACTGAGATGTTTTCCTTCAACAGTATCTTACTAACCATCCTGTTTATTCCCTGTTTTATTGTTGCTCAAAAGTTGTATAGCAGTGGCTTGTTAGCTTTCTGCAAGGTTATCTGGAAGCTACAGATGTAATTGGAACTGGCAGAAACTGGGCCATAATTTGCTTTAGATCTGACCTGCAGGTTATATGTGTTTCAGGTATGATCAATTTTACCTGTTAATAATTATTAAATTACATTCCCCTTTTCTGTTGTATTAATAGAGATAACCACAGAAAATAATCCACAGTGTAGTGTGGGGTTTTGGTTAAAATATTTGATTGAGTGAGGGAGACCAGAGTTCAAATGCATGATGTTCTTTGGGCCACCTCATCTCATCACCATCTTTCAGGCTTACCTGCCTTTTAGGGCTGGTGTGAGGTTGAAATGGAGAGATATGTTTTCCTTTCAAGGGAAGATGAGATAAAACTTAAGAAAATATGCATGAAAACACCCACCTGACTAATATATATTATTTTTGCTGGGCCTATCTATTTCTTAGTGCTATGCTGCTTATAACGGTTATATTTGCTGCCCATGCATTACATAAGAGGGAGGATGATCAGATAACCTAAATGTTAAAAGCTGTGTCATGGAATGTATTGTCAACCCTCTTTCTCCTGTAGAAATTCTGGGGAAATGTGTTGATAATATTTACTGAATGTTTTCCTTTGTATGGCAATATCATCAATCTTGAGTTTCATTATTGTTACCTGTATGAAGTAGGAAACCGTACTAGACAAAATCATGCCTGTCTCTTCCAACTCATTGTAAGTCACCAACCTGTTTTTTAGAACTCAAGCCATTCACAAATGAGCATGCCATTGTATTGGATCCTCCCTTCCAGTGTTTCAATGTAATGATTCTCTCCTTTGAATCTTACATGTTATGCTATAGCTATTTCCCCTTCAAAGCAATAGAATGCAAAACTGCTGCTTTGTACCTAAAGACCCCGCTCTTCCTGTAGTTCTGACCTCATGCACCTAATCATTACAGCTTTTTCCCACAGGTCTATAAAAATAGGAAACAGCCCCAGAGCATGAACTATCCATCCATTTGTGATGCTGACTTCATCACAGACAATGGTGCCAAGTACCTGGGTTCCAGACATGATGTACACATGCCTCAGGTCAGTCAGCTCTGTAGGAGACATTTTGACCAAATGTCATAAGCCCAGTTGATCCATCAACATTTACAAATGGCAACATCTCTATTAATTTTGTAGATAACAACAGAACTTTCCTAGTTATTATTCAAGATAAACTCCTCTTTTTTCATTTTGCATATCTCTCTGGAGCCAAATAAAGACAGCTATTAAAAGTAACTTCTCACCATTCCATCAGATTCTAGCACAAGGTTTGGGACTTACCCTCTCCCTGAGCCATTGACTGAATGCAGTGTGGTTATATGTCATGATACTTATGTCAGGAAGGACTACAGTGGGCTATATAAGCTGGCATAGTTTTCAAAAGGCCTCTTTGACATTTTGTGTTCCCCCACCTATCCACCTCTATATAGCATTGGAATTTCCAGCCAATGGGGCTGAATAGGATTTTTTTTGCTGTGCCCTTTTGGGCCTTTGGACATCATTTTTGGGGTGTTTTCTCTTGCTCCCTATTCCATGTTAAATCATATTAGAACCTTTAGGCTATGGTTAATATTACATATCTGTCACAACTTACGGGTTGTGGGGACTTGGTTTGGATTTGTTTTCTTTGAAGGCTTCCAGTGGCACAGCAAGGTGAAAGGATTCACCTGTCTTGGGTTCTTGTCCCAAGACAGCAATAGCAATAGCAATAACAATAACATGTACATTTCTATACTCCTTATCAGCACTCTCTAAGTGGTTAACAATGTGTAAGCTAATTGCTCCCAACAAGCTGGGTACTCATTTTACCAACCTATGAAAGGATGGAAGGCTGAGTCAACCTTGGAACCCCTGGGATCGAACTCACAACCTTGTGGCTACAGAACTGGCATTTAACCATTGCACCACCAGGGCTCCCTATACCTTCCTATGACTTTCTCAGGAAAGAGTGCTAACCAGTGCCACCTGAGGAATCCCTTGGGATTCCCTGATCACTTCAGGGGATCAGGCTAGGTTGAACCACAGGGTTAATGCCCTAGATTTCAAGCCTGGAAATCAGCCATTTGAGAGAGCTGGCTTAACTGGGTTTTCACATTCAGATTCATGCCTGCACATCCTGTTGGCTGTCATGATAACAGTTCCTAAAGTTGATAAAAATAGTGGCCTTATTTTCACTAACTCAAGTGTTTGCCTTCATCATTGGGTGGGAGAATAATGTGTGATTCTCCAGTTATTATTGGATTGCAGTTCTCATAATTAGTTATCATTGACTATCTGGTGGGGATTGCAGTCCAACAAATCTGGGGAAGTCACCCTTGATTTAGCATGGCCTCCGAATCAGCAGAGCCAAGCATGGGTTGACCAGCCAAATGGATCCTCATGCTGGAGATTAGGGAATTTATTCTGTCCATAGCACAGATGACTAGCTTTCATATAACTCACCAAAGGCAAAGGTATAGCACTGGTTGTGAGAAAACAGTGTTGCTGAAGACAATAATGGCTCTATCCCGCCCTGGTCAACAATGCTTGGCTTTCATTAACAGGTAGGTTGCACATATCTCTATATGTAACAAAACACATTATTGTGTTCCACAGATTTAGAAGTGACTGTCTAGAAGTGGTATGTAGACAGCTGGATAAAAAAAGAAAAGCTTTGCTGCATCAGAATGTTACCTAGCCTAAAGAAAACATATTCAGGGGTACACCATGTTGGCCATGCAGCAAAATACAACAAAATGCAAAATCCATGTAAGTGTGATATGTTAACAGCCAACCAAAATGCAAAAATGCATCATGCAAACTTCTGAACTTTTAGTGGCTTCTTGATTAGGCAAAGATGTTAAAAATGCATACAGAGGAAAAGCAATAGTGATACAGTTAATGGCCTACGTATTGTCTCATGTTATTTCTGTTGTCAATTAAAATGGCTTTTGCCCCCTTTGAAGATGGGGATAACATTTGCCCTCCTCCAGTCTGCTGGGACTTCGCCTGTTCCCCCAGGAATTCTCAAAGATTATTGACAGTGGTTCTGAGATTACTTCTGCCAGTTCTTTTAATACTTTTGGATGTAGTTCCTCTGACCCTGAAGACTTGAATTCATTTAGAATAACCATGTATTTCTATACTACCTGTTTACATATTCTGTGCTGCATTTTCTCTATTGTATCATCTGCTCGATTTTCACCAGGTTAAGCATTGTTTTCCTTTTTTGAGAAGACAGAGGCAAATAAGGTGCTGAATACTTCCATCTTTTCTCTGTCCCTTGTTAGCTTTTTGCCATCTTGGCCAGGCAGAACCCTACCTGATTCTTATTCTTATTCTTCATCCAAAAAGCCATTTTTATTATTTTTAACCTCTCTGACAAGCCTGATCTCATTCTGCACTTTAGCGTTTCTAACTTCTCCCTACCTTTTAGATTGTAAGCCTGAGGGCAGAGAAATGTCTAATTAACAATTTGTAAGCTGCTCTGATAGCCTTTTGGCTGAAGTGCGGGGTATAAATAAATAAATAAATAAATATTATTATGGAGCTTCTTGTCTTTCCTCCTAAGCCCACCCTTCAACACTCCTTTTCTGTCTCTGTGGACAACATTTCTATTCAACCAGTCCAGCAAGCCTGCAGTCTTGGTTTTATCTTTGATTCTTCTCTGTCGTGTATCCCTCAGATCCAGACCACAGCCAAGGCCTGTAGATTATTTTTGTACAATATTACCAGAATCCGACCATATCTCTCCGCCTCTACTGCCAAGATCCTAGTCCATGCCCTAGTGATCTCACGACTGGATTACTGTAACGTCCTCCTGGCTGGGCTTCCTCTTTCTCACCTCCATCCTTTAATCTCTGTTCAGCATTCAGCTGCACGCATTATCACTTCCGCCCACCGCTCTGACCACATCTCTCCTGTGTTGGCATCCCTTCACTGGCTCCCCCTCCCTTTCCGCATTCAGTATAAGCTCCTGCTGTCCACGTTTAAAGCCCTCCATGGACTGGCCCCTCCCTACTTATCAGACCTTCTTTCCCCTCACCTTCCCACTCGGGCCCTCCGTTCTGGTAGTCAAGGTCTGCTGTCTCAGCCCAGGATTTCCTCTGCCCCATCTCGGATTCACCCCTTTTCACTCGCTGCCCCTCACTCTTGGAACCTTCTTCCCCCACAAGCAAGAGCCATCACTTCTTTAACCAGCTTCAAAATGGAGTTGAAAACCATCCTGTTCAGAAAAGCCTTCCCAGGCATTGCGTAATTGTCGCTTACTATTTGATGTTCTTGTGGTGCCTGTTTATTGAACCATTTCCTGTATTGCTATGTACTGTATATGTATTATCCTACTTGAGAGTATGTATTTTCCCTGGAAAATGATTAACCATCCATTATGAAGCCTCGCCCTCCCTCCAGTCCATCTGCCTTGGTCCAGGCTTTGGAGGTAGAGAGGAACTGCTGGACCTCTTACCCTTTCCCTCCACCACTCCATTCTCCTTCTGTGTCTTTTTAGATTGTAAGCCCGAGGGCAGGGAATCGTCTAACTAAAAGATTGTATGTACAGCGCTGTGTAAATTTACAGTGCTTCATAAATAAGGTTAATAATAATAATAATAATAATAATAATAATAATAATAATAATAATAATACATGTGCTGACATGACGATGAGTTCCAAAGATCTGTTGGGTGAATCAAAACTCTTATCTTATTTATGACAAACTTTGAAAATGAATTGTTACTTTTTTTATTCAGTCACTGAATCAGATTGCTGTCACATTTTAGATGACAACCTAATTTGTAAAAGGTACAATTTCATATGTGCCATAACATGTTAATGGCAAATCCCACTGAATAATAATAAATCAGTGTAGATCTGAGAATGTTTTCAAATCATTTAGCACAGGCAATAACTTTTGATGTTACATTTCCTGCTCTTGGGGGTGGGGGGAGCTTTATTTAAAGGTCTACATTTATGTAATAGTGTGCCTGGTTAAATTTAGTCTTGTTTTTACCTTACATGCTACTTTAACTGGTTTGATTGACACTAGCTCTTTGAATGCTCTCATCCTATTTTGTTAATGTGTACATTGGTTGTTGTGTTTTAGTAACATGCCACAAGGTTGATATCCAATGTTGTAATATGACTTTGACTAAAATACTCATCCGTATCTCCTGCCCCTGGAACATGAGTCTCCCAAATCATTTAACTTTGACTAGAGTTGCTCATCCATCTCCTGCAATTTACTTTCAAGATATGTTTTTGCAGAAACATTTTTTTATACCATCAGAGTGAGAATTAATTTTGTGCATATAAATAATATGTATCTGTCTCATGCTTTCTGCCATTTTGCCATTCAGGTGGATAGCTGATTCTTTCCCTGAGTTTATATAGCCTTCTAGAACTGAATGCATAGCTATTTGTTTTTATTTGTAAGATTTTATGTTTAATTTTTGGGACAGGGTTGGTTCCTCCTAGCTGTTTCCCTAAATGTAGCACTGCCTTGGGTAGACGCAATGTAGCTTTGATTGGTTTAAGGCAGTGCTTCTCAATTATTTTCTGTCATGCCCCCCCTAGGAAGAAGAAAACATTTCGCGCCCCCGCGCGACTGTAAATAGTATCATTTGTCTATAAAATTGTTATAAGTACACCTCTGCATAACAGAGCCTCGCGCCCCCCTTTAATGAGCCTTGCGCCCCCCCCTGGGGGGCCCGCCCCACTATTTGAGAAAGGCTGGTTTAAGGAAACACTCAGCTTGGAAAGCAAGAGGGGTTAACTGATATTTGTAGGATCCAGATCAACTATACCCGTACTCACTATGGAGAAATAGTCAAGGTGAATTATACATCTGTTTATTAAGAATAGAAAGTAGCATAAACACAGAGTTTCAAACGTACACCATACAGAGCTAACCAAATACAGAAACTTGAAAGGGGATAGCTGAGACCTAGGGTTGGTTGAGTCAGTAGATACTTGTTCCTGAGGAGAAGGAGCCATGTAAATATGGGAAGTAAAATGATGCAAGTTTGGGTTTGGGATTGGAGGTTTTCGAAAGGAAAGAACATAAAACGCAGACCAGGGATTGAGGATGATGGTCACAGTGTATGTGAGAAGACTGATTGCCACAATTTTAACATGCACACAACAAGTTTCATTTTCAGGGTCATATTTATATCTTTTAAGCGGTTGCCAAGGTTCCGTAGGAAACCAAAAGTTTGATTACTCTATAACAGAACTTGGAAAGCTTTCCAAAGTAAAAGGTTTTTTTGATATCCAGGAGATGAGGGGGATTTATTGTGATTGATGATACTTCATGGATTTTACAACTCAGAGGCAAGATCAGGAGAGTCCCTAATATTTATGTCCATTTACAAATAGCATTCCCATTGTGATAGTTGATGATAGAAAATAGTATAGTCGGTCTTTCTTATACACAGATTTTTTATACACGGATTCAAGCATACACAATTTGAAAGTGTCCAAAAAAAGTATAAATTTCAAATATCAAACCTTGATTTTCCATTTTTTTAAGGGATACCATTTTGCTATGTCATTATATTTAATGGGACTTGAGCATCCATGGATTTTGTTATACATGGGGGATCTTGGAACCAAACCCCAGCGTATAACAAGGGTCCACTGTACCTCACTTTTTACTGGTCTTCTCTGTGTCTCACTACTGGAGACAATACACTATGTGAGAATGTTGAAGAAGACCTTCTCTGCTGGACACCCCAGTTGTGGAATACCCTCCCTTTGAGGCCCAGTTGGTGCCAAAAGGAATATAATTGTATCATCAAGCAAACATTTTGGGCCTGATTAATTTTACCCAAATCTGCATAATTTTTTGAATTTGTCTCCTTTGTCTTACAGTATTTTAACATGTCCAGTGGTTGTTTCAAACTGATTTTTAAAAAGTCCTCTCATCTCAAAAGTAGTACTGGTAGTTTTCAAAATTAGTTTACCACCTGCACATTGGTCCAGAATACAAAGGGATGGTTCTGTGGTGGATCTCTTTCCTTCTGTGGAACTGGGGTGGGCAATCCATTGTTCTCACTTTGTGTACATGTATTACTCTAAAAGCATTTCAGGAAAGCTGGGCCTAGGGTAGGACCTCCAGAGTCAGTTTGCACAGGTGTAGGTTTATGTGTGTTGGGGTGGAGTGGGGGAGAAAAAGGGCAGTTCCATCCAAGTGCTAATATGACATTAGTTCTAGGTCATGGTCTTCTATATAAAAAATGTCAAACACAACAACTTTGCACACAGAGAAGCATTTCTTTACACCTCTTTGTATTTATATGTTCTTCTACACACACACACTCAGAGAGAGAGAAAGAAAGAGAGAGAGAGAGAGTAAAAAGATTCATGATACTGAACTCTAGGTATGACTCTAAGTATGATATTCAAAACCACTGTGGTCCTCATAAGAGTTAATAAAGCTGATGAAAAGTACCACTATGTTTACAATATACTTCTAAAAAAAACTCCCAACAACCCTATTTGTATTAATTACATTTATGTTGAAAATGGGACATTTATTATACTTATTAATTAAAACTTGGAATTTTAACTTAGTTTACCTTATTACATTAGAAAACATACTGGAATGCAGGTGAACAATCTCATCCTTGATTTTCCTGCTCTCTCACTGTTTCTGTTTTGTCCTTGGAAGAGAAGGAAACAACTACATGAATCTTGGAAAATCCTGTTTCTTACCCCACCCTCCCACTGAAATGGTGGTTCTTCTCTGATGTCTTCTGGCCTCTTCCCTCTTCTCTCCATTGGGTTCTCATTCTTTTGCTTCTTGCACTTATTTCTGTCCCTGCTGTTTTGCTTTCCCATCTACTATATGCCCATGCACCTCCTGTGTGCCCCTAGTCTCACTTTTTGTGATTTTTTTTTCCTGCTGCTCTTTCTCTATTCTTCCCCCTGCCTGGTTTTCTTTACAGGCCAGATATCCTTTCCTGCTCATGATTCTACATAATGAGACACCATATTGTCCTTCTTCTACCTGCTCTTCCTGTTTTGCTTTGATCCGCTTAGTGCCATTGCCTGTGAGGATGGCAGAAGTGGTGATGGTGAAGGGAAGGGAAGGAGTGCTGGAGGAGACTCACTATATTATTAATCTTGACAGCGTTAAAACGGTAGTCAAAATGGATCTCTTCTGACAGGCCTTCCCGGATTAGCATCTCAGTCACCTCTTGCTGACTACCCTGTCTTGTTCATTTTAATAATCTTAATTGTATTGTTTTATTGTTATTGTTTGTTGTGATTATTGGTTATCGTGTGTGTGTGGGTGTGTTTATGGGACATTGTATTTTATTGTATTTTAAAGTTTTTAATATTGTTGTAAGCTGCCGTGATCTCATTGGAGAGGTGGGGCATTATTATTATTATTATTATTATTATTATTATTATTATTATTATTATTTAGCAAACAAAAATGCTACTCTCCCCATATTGCTTTTGAGTGTGCAAGACCAGAGTGAGAGAGTTGATGACTTGGACTGTTAGAGGACTCTCATTCATATGGTCGCTGTGCATTGAAATTAATAGGAAAGAATAATAACAACATTGTTCCAGGAAAATACCCTCCCAAATTATATTAAATGTTATTGGTAAAAAGAGTACAGAAATAAATTTTGGTTTAATTGCTTTCTGTCTCTAGTCATAATATAAGCAACTCACCTTAAGATATGCTAGTTAAGTGAGGAATATGCTTGGAAAGGCTTAGAGAATTCCATGTCCATTGTATGAAATAAAAACTGAAGTTGAAAAATGCCTAGAAAATACAGGCCATAATGAATATCTATATGAAATTGGTGTTTTATAGGAGAAAACTAAGAGAGGAGCCACCATGCAGAATTAAAGCAGTTTCACACCACTTTAACTGCCATGACTCTGTCCTACAGAATCCTGGGATTTGTAGTTTGGTGAGGTGCCAGAGCTCTCTGCTCAAAAGGCTGAATAGCTGACCAAACAACAAAGTAATGGATAAAGTGAGATCATTCTGCTTTATCCAACTATAACAGTCTCCTTCACTCCTTCATTTTGTTTAACTCAACTAGGCCACTTCAGAAAAACCTGCCCTCTGTTGATATCAGAAAACCCAAGGAAATGTGTGCATGGAGATTATATGTGCACAAAGCTTCAATACCATTGCCTTGTTAATGTTACAAAGCATATTTTTTATGTTACACTTTTCATTGTATGTTTATACAATATGGTATGGAATTTAAAAAAAATTCTGAGGTTCAAGCAGTCAGTACTATTAAACTTAGTGAATTAACCCAATATAACAGATTGTCTCAGAGATCTCTGTTGTGACTGGATGATGGCCAAGTGTACTGATTGCATCAGAATGTGTAATGTATCACAGACTTATATTGAGACCGAATTGCCAAAATTCAAATATATCCGTGTTTGCCTAAAACACAGATAGCAAGAAACCTCTAAAAATTTGGTGGGCTCCTCAAGCTTCCTACTTTAGGCTGGCTGTCTATGATGGTTCCCAGTGACTCCATGTCACATTTTCAAAGACTGCTGGATGATAAATTCTCACTGAAATTATTTGAGGGGAAGGACTTTTATTACATGGACAAGGAAAGCACAGTGACTAGGTACCAAAAATGAATGTTTGCATGAAGGAGAATACTGCTCATACATGGAACTTTACTTTAGTTTTTGCATTGTGTCATTCCCACTGTCAAGATGACAACAAGCTAGCCAGGATGACTGAAATCATGAGTTGTTGCTTCTGTGGTGGACAGCAGCAGCTTTGAAGTGAGCAGGGATGTGTGCGTTTGTTCTTCTAACAGAAATAGTGGCAGTGCAGAGATGCCACATTTGCTCAGTCCCCCACCTGTGTGTGTCTGAACCTACGACTTAACTTTCTTCTTTTCCTAACTGTTAGCCTCACAAAACACTTTCTTTCTTCATTTCTTGACCCTAGGCCAATTTTTCTGACATTTGATTCTGCTGTGTTTCCTGCTTTTGCTTTCCCATCTCTTGTGATTGCCATTTTGTCCTGTTCAAATGTGTAGTAAATTTCATCCTGGATGTCAGCATACAATCTTTCACTTTTCTCCTTTTATGCCTCCGTGGTGGGAACATAAATTTGGATTATGATTTAAGTGATAGATTTTCCATGCAGTTTTACTGCTGTAATTTGGTCAGATTTTGAATGGTATTCTCTTATTATTTTTGCTGTATCACACCTCACTATTTATACTGCCCTATTTCTCCTCAGCTTTCCATGACTCTGGAGAAGCTAGAAATTGTAAAACAAGAAACTGAACTTATAGACATAACAACACTTGGTGAGAATGTTCTAAAGTGGATAAGAAGAGGTGCTGTTTAGGCTATCTTTAAACAGTTTACAACCAACAATATTAGTCCATTAAGCGGTTGCCTTCACTTACTGAACAGCTTACACATTTTAAATTTGCCTGTCTACCAAGGAGTTTAGGAAAGCATATATGGTCTTCCAACTTCCATTCAACCTTCATAGTGTTCCTATGAGAGGATGAACTGAAAAATATTAGTCAGGCCAAGGAACATGTCTCAGCAGGGATTTTAAATTGGGTAATCTCTGTCCATGGTGGGTCGTCTGCTTCAGGTTTTCCTGCCTTTTGATTTTCTCACCCTTTAGGACGAATAATCATTTTTTAAAAAATTTAATTTCTGAAGTATTTATTGGACATCGGAGCAGACAGTAGGATTAGAAGTATCTTAAAAGAAGAAGGTTTTCAATTTGTATTTCATACACTGATTTCATTAACATTGCTCTTGAAATTATTTATAAATTGAAGAATGTCACATGGAAAGTAGCAGACTTATAGTGGAGTTCTAAGCTGAGTCCCAAGCAAATTTACTTGGAATAAAAGTCCCATTTGAATTTAATGTAACTTCTTTCCAAGAAAGTATGCTAAAGGCTTGTATCCTAAAAACATTTAGGAGTGAGCAAGCTCTACTGACCACAAGAGAATTTCCTTCCAATATGCTTGGGAGAGTTGATCTACATGAGTTGCAGTTTTACCATATGAAGGGATAAAAAGGGACTTGTGCAAGATCTCATTGTGTAAAAATTTTCAGAGCCAATGAAATCAAAGGCCTTCTGTTTAAATTATCCTTAGTTTCCATGTCTGGATGGAAAACACTGGACTTACCACAGAATGCTAAAATATCCTTAGTAGCCTTCACTGGGGAGGTCTGATAGACTTCAGAGTGTTTGGAGGACAGTTTTTAAAAGGACATATTTAAGACTCTTTAAATCTTGTGCTTGTCAGCTTTTAGTCTGTCCCTTTAACCAATGGAGAAAAATGTAATGAAGAAAGCAGAGGTTCAGCTTAAAGAACTTGCCCGAAGAGAGCAGATTGAATGGGGACATAAATCATATATATTATAGCTCTGCATCAATAAAAGAGCTATTCTGAGACTTTAGAGTCAAAATCAAAATCTTTCTTGAGCATGGGCCCCACTGAATTGGTGTGGTTAATGCATTGTGGTTTCTGTGGCTAAAATCATGTGTTAAAATGCCTATTTGCATGCAGGTTAGACATGAAGCAGCACTGTGGTGCAGAATCAAATGAGAGTGCTCACTGCCAATCTTTAGGTGCTTTTACCATTGGAACATCCATGAAACATGTCCTTGTCATGGGACAGATTTAAACAGCCACGGTTACAGTTAATATCTTATCTTAGCTAGGATAAGGCAGATGTCTCAGTAGTTGGGTGGCCCATGAGAATTACTTGCCTTTATGCAGACTATATAGGCATACCTTAGTTTGCAAAAACCCTTGTATCAAAGCTTCTCTGATTTTGTTCATGCCTTTTCCAGGTGTGTGTGTGTGTGTGTGTGTGTGTGTGTGGAGATCTACATGATATTTCCCCCATCTGGATGTATTCTCAGGGAACTTCCATAACCTACATGAACCTTTAATTCCCACTCCTCAGGTCAAGTTAAATTAATCCATTATTTTCCAAAATGAAATGTCCCTCTCCATGGCTGGCTGGCTGGCTGGCTATGCTATTTTGAAACTAGCTATGATGGCCACCTCCAAAAAACATAGGGTACATCTACACTGTAGAAATAATGCACTTTGACACCACTTTAAGTGCTGTATCTCCATTCTATGGAATTCTAGGATTCATTGTTTTTACCCTTCTCTGTCAAAGAGTGTTTGTGCCTCACAAACCTACAGAACCCAGGGTTCTGTAGGATGGCAACTTAAAGTGATGTCAAACTGTATTATATCTACAGTGTAGTGACAGTTCCCAGGACAGCAGATTCAACAAATGAAGAAAAGAGGGGTACAAGTGGTAAAAGAAAATGATCGTAATACTTAACTGGTGTAATATTACTAAACCACTTGAAAACTTTGATTATAACTCCTGAATAATTAAAAAGTGGTCATTGGAAATTGGTGAAAGTCAGTTTCTGAAACGTTGCCTGAGTCTGGATGGGACAACTAATCCATGGGATGTAGAAGAGAAAGAACACAAAGGAGGGCGGAGTGAGGGAAATTGGAGATATTTCAAAAATGAGTTTAGATGCAAAACCATAAATATGCAAGTTAAAATCAAAACAAAAAGAGTTGGAAAGTGTCAATACTCCCAGATACTTTTTCCCCTTTCTGGGAAGGCCCTAAGTCACCTCTTCCCAGTTTATGAGGCATTCCCTACCACTTTAATTGAGCTTTAAATCCTCCTAACTCCCCATAGGGAGAGGTTGTCCAGAGTTTTGGGATCGGGTTGATGATACCCAGCAATATTACTCCTGTCCACCTAATTCCAAGGAAACTGATCCTGTACTAAACTGGTGCCTTGCAGCTGTAATGGTCTGGATGGAAGCAAACAAATTAAAACAATCTAGAGAAGACAGAAGTGCTCCTGGTCAGCTGAAAGACAATCTGGGAATTGTGATTGTACCTATGTTAGATGAGGTTACACTCCTCCTGAAAATGCAGGAGGAGGATTGCAGCTTCAGCTCTGAGCTTGGAGGGCCAGGTTTCAGCAGATACCAGTAGTGTGTTTGCACAGTTACAATTAGTACACCAACTGTGCCCATTCCTGGAGAAGTCAGATCTGGCAATGGTAGTAGGTGCCTTGGTTACATACCCTTTGGATTATTGTAATGCTGAATCTGGTTTTTTGGAGAAAGGCAGAATATAAATGAAATAATAATAATAATAATAATAATAATAATAATAATAATGACATTTATCCTAGAAGCCCATGAGTACCTCTTTCCACCTCTCTTGAAGTAAAAAGACAACAAAAATAATCCATAAATAATAATTTCCTGACTTTTTTGACACCCCAAATCTGCCACCTGAGCCATCTCTCTCTCTCTACCTCACAGTAGGATGTTGAATCCCTCTACCTTCCACCTCCTTTAACAGGAAAATAGTAGTGACATGAGCAGCCATGGCATCTGTTCCTAACCTTTCAAAAGTTGTCGTTATTAGAAAGAGAATCAAGCACAAATGAAGGAATATGACACAGCTGCAAAACAAACAGTTTGTGAATGTTTGAAATGACAGTTGCTTGACAAATCTATGCTCCACTTTTAAGCATCCTCATTTGTATTTGAGGATTGTGTATGCTCTCATCAGTGCTCCATTAAGACAACCTCAGTGGTTTGTCTGCAGCTGAGAAGTGATATTTCTACTTTGAAATCCTTTTGAGAATTCAAAGATAAATGGTGCTGGTGAACTTTAGAGTATGATGTCATCCTCTTTTAAATAATTTGCCTAAAAGCTATAATTAAACATTCTCCCAGGATTGCTAGGAGTAACTGAGGCAGTTCCCCATTGTCTCTCTCTCCTGCCTCTATTGAGATGGTCAGCCAAAAATGAAAATGGAATTGGCTGAAAACTGCTTGCAGACATTTTATCTAGAAATATTCCAGCCACTTCAAGACCACAGGTGTCCATAATATATCATCTAGAGACAAAGCCAATGCTTGGCAAACTTTGCTAACTCATTAGCTCACTTTCTAAAGTATTAGAAATCAAAAAGGTGACACTGAAATCTTATGACAGTAGATGTTCATAAAAATTAGCAGATCTCTAGCGATCTTTCCTGTTTCAAGAAGTTGTCTAAAGCATATTTTCAGTAAGCGTTTCAAAAAAGAGAAATGATCAAAAGTAGTGTGCAAAGGCTCCAGAGAGAGTAGGCTCACTACACAATTATTGATTAAAGTAATAGGAATCTGAGAAAATCCATCATGTGAAAAATCAGGAAAATATTTGCCCATTGGGATTCTCCTGTAACTTAGTTGTGTTGCATGTATACTCAGCAGAACAATCATTAATTAGGAAAACTGGCTAAACTGGAGTGGGAATTTCTTGAGTACAAGAATTTATATAAAGGCTGGAATTTCTAACTCCTTGTACATTTGGCAGTTTATTACATTAGGGATTAATCTCATAGAACTAGATTCAGAGGACGAATAGCATAACATAAGCACAGAAACCCTGCTCGGCAGTAGAAATAACATTACAAGAATAAAGAAACAAAATGTGGCATAGGTATGCCCTTCCAACAGTTTCCTGGTACCCTGCTGCTATTCTCTGATGGCACTAACCTCATGTGGGGAAAGTGCCACACCACATATGGCAATGGCCACATGAGCATCTGACATGCAACTGAGTGATCAAAAAGAAGCCACAGCACTGTCCTCACTGTAGATTTTGATGGGTATGAAGGCAAGTTAAAAACACACATCTGGATTCATAAATTCCAGGGGTTGATACCAGCAAGGATTAAAATGCTCAGGCACATATAAATTTATATGGACAGCAGGATTATTTGGATTCTGATCCTCTGTTGCTGTTGGCTTTGGGGGTGGGGTG
Organism: Sceloporus undulatus; assembly: GCF_019175285.1. Lineage (NCBI taxonomy): Eukaryota > Metazoa > Chordata > Lepidosauria > Squamata > Phrynosomatidae > Sceloporus > Sceloporus undulatus. The sequence continues at coordinate 58,888,141 of NC_056523.1, forward strand.
GATTAATGGTGTATTGTAACTCTTATTGTCATCCTCTTGGTTTCTATTGTGTATTTTTGGGTAACGTTGTTGTTAATTGACATCAGTTTATGGCAACCCTATGGATGAGAGATCTTCCAGATTTCTGCTAATCAACAGTCTTGCAAATTCAAGGCCATTGCCTCGCTGATTGAAGTAATCCACCTGTAGTGTAACCTCCCTCTTTTCCTACTGTTTTCCATTTTACCAAGCATTACCTCTCCCCCCCCTCCCCATTTCACCTCTTGGTTTCTCATCATCTCTCTTCTCCTTTACACCACTCCTGACTGAGGAATTTGATCAGGTTAAAGCTTTTTCTATAGAGCCAAATTAGTGATTTAACAAACCAGGTGTGAGCAAATCTGACCCACCAGACCCCAAAGTGCAGCCACTGAAGCCTTCCATAGTTTCTAGACCCAATTTTTAAAAATTATCTAAAGTGAAACCAAAAAAGGTGATGTTGTATATGCTAGATATATTCACTGTGGTTAAAACTGCGGTGTGTGTGTGGGAATCCACATGGTCCAAAAGGCCTGTGCTCTTCACAAGCCTTTAACCTCATGTTGTCTTAGAATCATAGAATCATAGAATAATAGAGTTGGAAGAGACCACAAGGGCCATCCAGTCCAACCCCCTGCCATGCAGGAAATCTCAATCAAAGCATCCCTGACAAATGGCCATCCAGCCTCTGTTTAAAGACCTCCAAGTAGGGA
>NC_056523.1:58888971-58924033 GCF_019175285.1 Sceloporus undulatus
ACTCATAGAATAATAGAGTTGGAAGAGACCACAAGGGCCATCCAGTCCAACCCCCTGCCATGCAGGAAATCTCAATCAAAGCATCCCTGACAAATGGCCATCCAGCCTCTGTTTAAAGACCTCCAAGTAGGGAAATTCCACTACACTCCGAGGGAGTTTGTTCCACTGTCGAACAGCCCTTACTGTCAGGAGGTTCTTCCTAATGTTGAGGTGGAATCTCTTTTGCTGTAGCCTGCATCCATTGTTCCGGGTCCTAGTCTCTGGAGCAGCAGAAAACAAGCTTGCTCCCTCCTGAATATGACATCCCTTCAAATATTTAAACAGGGCTATCATATCACCTCTTAACCTTCTCTTCTCCAGGCTAAACATCCCCAGCTCCCTAAGTCGTTCCTCGTAGGGCATGGCTTCCAGACCCTTCACCATTTCAGTCGCTCTCCCTTGGATATGCTCCAGTTTCTCCACATCCTTTTTAAATTGTGGAGCCCAGAACTGGACACAATATTCCAGGTGGGGCCTGACCAGAGCAAAATATAGTGGCACTATTACTTCTCTTGATCTAGACACTATACTTTTATTGATGCAGCCTAAAATTGCATTGGCCTCTTTAGCTGCTGCGTCACACTGTTGACTCATGTTCAACTTGTGGCCTACTTGGACTTCCAGATCCCTTTCACATTTAGTTTCATTCAGCCAGGTATCGCCCATCCTATATCTGTGCATTTCATTTTTCCACTCTAAGTGCAGTACCTTACATTTCTCCGTGTTGAATTTCATTTTGTTAGCTTTGCCCAGCTTTCTAGTCTATTCAGGTCATCTTGAATTTTGATCCTGTCCTCTGGGGTATTAGCTACTCCCCCTACTTTGGTGTCATCTGCAAATTTGGTAAGTATGCCCCCACATTTGTTCTCCAAGTCATTGATAAAGATGTTGAATAGCACTGGGACCAGGACAGAGGCCTGTGGGACCCCACTGGTCACTTCTCTCCAGGATGAAAAGGAGCCATTGTTGAGCACCCTTTGGCTTCTCAAAGATTATTGCCAATGGCTCCGATATTACATTTGCCAGCTCTTTTAATACCCTTGGATGTAGTTCATCTGGTCCTGGAGACTTAAATTCATTTAGATTAACAAGGTATTCCTCTACTATCTCTTTATTTATTCTGTGCTGAAATTCCCCTATTCTGTCTTCTGCTCCATTATCCTCAGGTTGAGCACCCTTTTCCTTTTCTGAGAAGACTGAGGTAAAGAAGGTGTTCAGTAATTCTGCCTTTTCTCTGTCTTCTGTTAGCATTTTGCCATCTTCTCCACGGAGTGGCCCTACCATTTCCGTTTTGTTTGGATGAGGTAGGCCATTAGCTCTGGGTCATGATTGGGCTGGGATCAGCAGACTGGATGGGGATCCAGTGGATCTGGCCTGATCCTGGGGCAAACTAAATTACTTGCTGTTTGGAGCAGAGGTTGTTAAAACTCCATGGCAAACCCCAGCAGAACAGACAGCCATGCATGCCTCTTGCTTTACTCAGCCCCCTGTCACCATGTATGACATGGAAAGAGGGCACTTGATTGCAACCATGTGGCCTACGGGGGCTGCAACAGGGGATTTCGCATTAGTGGCAATGGCTGAGTAGAGTAAGAGATGTGAACTGGTAGTAGGTCTGTGGTGCAGGAACAGGCAGATGTGTAAACACCCACCCTTCACCAGGCCAACCTGGAGACTGATCTGGGTTGGGATCCAAAGCCAGACAGCATGGGCTTGATCAGTGCTATCCTGGCCTGTCTGCTCAGGGCTTGGGTAGTGCAGGGGGCAAAAATGGGTTCTCAGAGATGAATCTCATTGAACCCATATGCAGTCTTATTGGACCCTAACTTGCACAGTTGCACACCACTGCTTAAGTACAATTCTGGAAAAAAAAAACCCTGCATATGGGAAAAAACACGTATACTCAAGCCCCATTAGAAGCAATAGGGCTCATGCACGCAGTACAGTGTGTGCTCTGGGGCGCGTGCCCCATTACGTCTTTCAGGGCGCACCAGGGTTTTTTTTTTCAGCATATGCTGGAAGCTGTGTATGACACGGGTGCACTGTATGTTCACTGTTGTTCATACAATGATAGGCACTTGATTTATTAAGTGGAAACTTTTCCTCACATACACAACAATTTCTTCTCTCTTGGCTTTTTCTCTCTTCTCTATTCCTTCCCATGCTGTTTTTTATGCACCCCCTTCACACATTTAGAGGGGTTTGGGAAGGCTTTAGTTAAAATATGCAGCTAATTAAATTCATATCCATCTCTGCTAATGCATTTCCTTTTTAAAAAAATCTGCACAGAAATAAGTCTTATTGAAGTAAAGGAGCAAAATGTACTCTGTCCCTGATTTTTGTTGATTACACTTCTTAACAGCAAGCAGGGAGGCACAGAACACACATTAATTCAGTTCTTTAGGGGTAAAAAAAATTCACAGACACAAAGACATGCCAAACATTTCTGATTATGAATTATCCACCCTTGTTGTCCACTGACAGATCTTTGTAGCCAGTCACTTATTACTTTGTGGATTAGTGTCCACTAGCTGAAATAAACACTTAATTCCTCACAAACGTTCAACAACATTCTTTATTGAATTTTAATAAACAAGGTGTTTGAAGTGAAAGTGAATAGTGTCCATGTTGGTGAAAGTAGAAAGTGGTTGAAGAAAGAGGAGTGATAAAAGATCAATGAGAAAACTTAGTTGAATAGATTGTAAGATGAGATCTTAACATTCAGAGCAGCTTTTTCCAACCTAATAGCTGACAGTTATATGGAAGACCTACCACCCCAGCCAACATTTGCATTTATGGGGAGAAAAAAATCCAGGTTATGGGAAAGCAATTTTGAAATGACCAAAAGAGCACTTTTGAAATTGCCGATAATAAAAGGTGCCCCTAAGGTCAAGAGCCACAACCTCCATGCCATTCTCTGTAAATCCCCTGGTCTTCCCTGGAGACAATTAAATGATTTCCATTATTAGTGCTGATGGCAATGGATTCATTTCCCAATTGCTAATGTTTACCATCCTCAAATTCATTTTCTAAGCTAACATTCCAAGCTCTTTTGCAGTCCAAGGACATCTGGAGGGTAGCATTATTCCCACTCTTGCTCCAGGGTGTGGACTCTGAGTAGTGCATCATGTATGGATGCACTTAAGGCTTTCTCAAGCATTCTGCTGCAAGACATTGCTTTTTAACATAGGTCCATCACCAACCTTGATAACGAAAAGTAGTTTTATGAAGAGAAAAGAAACAGATGGGCTCACAACCTGGGTTTTAATAGGCTCAAGAAGTTGTGCTTTCTCTAAAAATGTTCTATGCTTAAAGGAAACAGGGGAAAGAAAATAAGCCCAACAAATATTTTTACAAGTCTAAGTATTAAAAGTGCAGCATTACTCAGACACAAACATATCTCAGTTTAAGACATAGTGAGGCTACTGTCTCCTTGGTGATATTAACACACTAATTTCCCAAATACCTATTTTTTTGAAGATTTTTATGTGTCAGTTTTGATGTGAAATGTTCAGAAGGGATGCTCTTGTAACAATGGTGAATCCACCTGGATTTTTCCATTAGAAGAGTGTGTGATATCATGCTTGATTACAGTTTTACATTGTGTGTATCACCAATTAATGTCAGTGCTAGATTCAGTGCAAATTATCTTCTATGTCGGTTTCTCACCTGTGGTGGGTGAATCTGTTAATGAACAAGATGTCTCTTTTCACAAGGAAAAAGTAAAGCTCATACCTGCACTAAAAGAAGTTCCATGAAAATTGTAGTGCTTTTTAATGAGGGGAATCTTTAGAGTTGTTGATTCAGTATTTTCCCAGGCCCTTGGGTTTCTGGGCCAAAACCTGAGACTTAGGGATGGCTCCTGGTGATGTCATTAACGTATATTAACTATCAACCACAGCTGCTCACAGCTTGTCATTCAAACACTCTCACACACACACGCACACACATTCAAAAACACAGAGACACAGAACATATTTTCCTGTTTGGAAATGGAGACCAATATCTTAGCTATGGGGCTGTTTCCAGATCAAGGTCAAATGAGGATATTATTCCTTCTGACTTATTCAGGGAGACAGAGTTTATCATCCATAAGTTCAGGAATGATACATTTTGGACAACATGGTAACCATTTATTCAGCATACAAATGCGAACATAAAACTAATAGAATCACCGAATCAAGTCACACATCTTTGGCAAGATTTATTTTTAAATGGATAGATATAGGTGTAATGAGAATACAATCTAGTGGAAAAATAAGGTTTGGAAAAATAATGAATGGTAATAGATATAAATGGTATAAAGAAGTAAGGCCATTTTTGTGCTTTTTGTCTATTTTGTTTTTGCCTTTGTTTTTTTAGTTATAGTTTAATTTTGTTTTGATTTATTTAAAATGTGATGGTGTTGTTCATTGTTTGTTGGACTAGAGTAAATGAAATAAACATTAATTTTTAAAAAAATACTCAGGGAGACAGGATATGGAACATTTAATATGGCTCAGTTAGTTCTACCAGAAGGTGAATGCAGAATGAGCCTTGACACCCCAACTACTAGATGGAAAGGAGGAAGGTAGCAAATAAATACACTGATCTCCAGGAGAGTAATAATAATAATAATAATAATAATAATAATAATAATAATAATAATAAAATTTTACTGATATACCGCCTTTCCAGAGATCAAGGCGGTTTCACAACACAACACATATAACAATAAAAACCATTAAAAACATCATAAAAGCAAATCATGCAGTAAACAGTCTCACGCTAGCTCAACAATGCTGCTGAGAGGAGAGAGGAAGGGAGTACATCAGGGGTCATCAGGGGTCAGGGTATGCCTGCTGGAATAGGTGTGTTTTTAACCCCTTTTTAAATTGTTCCAGCAAGGCGGCTGAGCGGAGCTCACCAGGAAGCGAGTTCCAGAGCTTGGGGGCCGAGGTAGAAAAGGCCCTCTGCGTGGTGGTGACATATCTAGCCTCTGGAACCCTTAACAGTTGCTTCCCGGCAGACCTGAGTGTGCGAGGCGGATTGTATGGAGAGAGGCGGTCCTCCAAGTACCCTGGGCCCAAGCCATTTAGGGTTTTATAGGTAATAACCAACACCTTGTATTGCGCCCGGAAGCGAATAGACAACCAATGAAGGTCTTTAAGGACCGGTGTTATATGACTGGTCCTGGAAGTACCAGTGACCAGTCTTGCTGCCATATTCTGCACCAATTGCAGCTTCCGGGTATGGTACAAAGGTTGCCCCATGTAGAGCGCATTGCAGAAATCCAATAGAGAGGTTACCAGAGCATGTACTACTGTTTCAAGGTCCCCCCCGGCCCAGGTAGGGGCGCAGCTGGCGTATCAACCGAAGCTGATAACAGGTACTCCTGACTGTCGCATCCACCTGAGATGTAAGGTGGAGCGACGAGTCAAGGAGTACCCCCAGACTGCGCACTGAGTCCTTCATGGGAAGCGTGACCCCATTCAAGACAGGTGGAGACACAACCATTCCTAGGCCTGGAGAACCTATCACGAGCACTTCCGTTTTCTCTGGATTCAGGCTGAGTCTGTTTTTCCTCATCCAGCCTATTACCGACTCCAGACAGGCGACGAGAGGAGAGATGCCATCCTTGGTCACTGAATCAGTTGGAGACATAGAGAAGACTATCTGGGTGTCATCAGCGTACTGATAACCCTGCGCCCCGTGCCTCTGGATGATCTCTCCCAGCGGTTTCATGTAAATGTTGAAAAGCATGGGGGACAGAATGGCTTCTTGAGGGACAACAGATGTAAGGGCTCTCTTGTTGGAGCGCACGTCCCCCAGCTGCACCATCTGGAACCTACCCGAGAGATAGGAGCGGAACCACTAGAGCGCAGTGCCCCTGATTCCCAACTCCTTCAGGTGCTCCAGAAGGATACCATGGTCAATGGTATCGAAAGTCACTGCGATGTCCAAGAGCACTAACAGGGACACACTACCCCTGTCCATGCCCAGACGGAGATCATCAACCAAGGAGACCATGGCGGTCTCAACCCCATAGCCCGCCCGAAAGCCAGTTTGAAATGGGTCTAGATAATCCTTTTTATCCAAGATCGATTGAAGCTGGATTGCAACCGCCCTCTCGATCACCTTCCCCAGAAATGGCAATAGCGATACTGGCCGATAATTATTATGCATCAGGGGATCGAGGGAGGGCTTTTTTAGCAGTGGTTTTACAATGGCCAATTTTAAACTAGATGGAAATTGCCCATCCCTCAGTGATGTATTAATTATACGGTGTAACATGGAAGTTACCACCGTCCCCCCCGAGCCGCTAGCCACGAGGGACAGGGATCGAGAGAGCAAGTTGTCTTCCTAACACTTCTAAGGATCTTGTCCACATCCTTGGTGCTGACAGACTCAAAATGATCCAGTACAATCGAGTCCACGGAAGCTCTGGAAACCTCTACTCTGGTATCTGCACTAATACTAGCAGACCTTCGCTTATCCGAGAGGTTTTATCCGCGAAGAAGTTGTTAAATTGGTCACAGCAGGCTTTAGATAGTTCCAATATAGGGTTCAGGGCAGGGGGGAGCCGGGTGAGCTCCCTCACTACCCTGAACAGCTCTGCTGGATGCGACTCCGCGGACGCGATACGTGCAGCAAAGAACGAATTCTTTGCTGCATCTATTGCCTCTCCATAGTCCTCCAACAGGAGGTCTAGGAGAGCCTTGTCAGGTAAGCGCTGGTGTCTACGCCAGTCGCGCTCTAGACGCGCTATAGGTTGCACTAAGAAATCAATGGAGCCTTAAAATCACAGCAAGCTGCTGCTCTAGGTGAGCTGGGGAGTTGCACACATCCCTTTCCTTTTGGCCTGAGCCGAACTCACGAAAACTGGAGAATTTGCAGCCTTGTATCTCATCTGGACTATGAAAGCTGGAGACTCAGGACCAGGCCCTGAGATCTGACAACCTTAATAGTATTATATGTTGTGCCTCCTTACATTGTGGTCCATACCACCCTGTCAAGGAAGTAACGAATAGCCCGAAAAATCCACAAAAAACTAAGTAACTTCTGTTGGGTTAATATATGTTTAGGGTTCCAATTTGCAACTCAGAAGAGGAACAACAGAAAATTAAAAACATGCTTCATGCTGCTTCATTTTCAGGTCTAGGATTATTACAGAAAATTATCAATTTAATGAGTTATAGCCTGTCATTTCAAAAAGGAAAGGCAGATTCTGCATCATATTTTGCTTGTATGCATTTATCCCTGAGTCTGAAATGCCTTTAGTCAGCTCTTTTTTCAAAGTGTTAATTATATATTGAAGCCTATTTTTTGTGTTTTTGTTCTTTCTTTCTTTCTGTGTAATTACTATGTTTAGTATCTGAGACTGAGACAAATACCTTTGGAATGAGCATAGCCTATATATTACTGACTGCACCATAGTACTATACTTTTGACTATCATAGTTTTCAAAGATTCAGGAAACATAAATTCCAAATTTGGTTTAATAATATAACAGTTTTGTTGTGTGCCTTCAAGTTGTTTCCAGCTTATAGTGACCCTAATGTGAACCATCATGCGGTTTTCTAGGCATAAGTTCTTCAGAGGGGGTTGCCATTGCATTCCCCTGAGGCTGAGAGAGTGTGACTTGCCAAAGGTCACCCACTAGGTTTCCATGGAAGAGCGGGAATTGTGCAGGGTCATAGTCCAACACTCAAACCAGTAAAGCTTGCTATCTTGCAGAAAAATGTAAGTGGATTGAGTTTAAATCAACATATCTTTTGAGCAGAACAGACTGGCAGGAAAAACCAGCTGGAACCTGCATTTTCCGGAAGCAGTTCGGAACTCCGCTGTCTGCACTGGCTGCTTCCAAGGTGGCCCACATGCACACAAACCAACAAAAGTCCCTAACGATATTTCAATCGGTTATATTTTACACACATAATTTTTCCTTGGCAGAACCCTTCAGTTTGTTTTTTTATTCCACATGCACACAACCCAACCACACAGTGTGGTGTCAAGCCATGCCACTGGGTAATGTTTTTTTTGTTGTCTCCCTACCATACATGCACTCTTTTGCACACAGACATGGCCGGCTTCTGCCTGCTTCCTAAATCCCATCCCATTGGATGGCCACACAGTCACACCTGTGATCCTCCACTGGTATGATATGGGGCATCAGAGCATCAGTGTGCCCAGTAAAACACTGGCAAAACACAACCATGCCCCCTCCCACATTTCCCCTTCACCAACCTTCACCCCATGCCTCTTCTTGGACTGTCTGGTTTGTTTATGTTTACAAGGTTACAATTTAGAGCTGGCCCAAAGTGCTTTGCTGTCTGAAGAAAAGGGCAAGCTGGCTCCTTTGTATAGCAGATAATTGTATTGGTAGTTGAAGGATGGCTCCTTCTCCCAGTCTCTGTACAGAACAGAAGTAGTTGAAATCAAGTGCAACTCTGGTGATGGGATAATAGCTTCTACCATACTGGAGGACAGCTGATTAGTTTGTGAATGCAGACTATGTCCCAGTAGTCTACACTCTAATAGAAGGAGATGTCTAGGGGAGCTCAGCAGCAATAGTCAGTGGCTGTTGCTACTTGTGCTTGAACTTCTGCCACATAAGGGAATTGCCTCGCTCTAGCTGAAGGTGGGACCTTCCCTGCTAGAGCTCCGCTAATCCAAAAGGGCTTCCATTGTGCAGGTAGATGCAATTTTAGGCTTCCATCTTTGACAGCAAAATTGATGTAGAGATATAATAGTGACTCTAGAACAGTCTTAGGGAGTGCTAGTTCGCTGATAAGTGGTATAGAAATCTACATGTCATTAGAACAGGGTTGGACAATTGTGGACGACTAGGGAGCCACATTAATCTTGTAGGAGTCCTTTGACGACTGTATCTGCTCCAGCAAAAACAAACAAAAAGGGCCCCAAACACCCCTAGCAAGCATGGTGGCATTTTCGCTGTTTTGTGTTTTTATAAAGGCCTTTCTTGGGCTTAAACTGACTCAGGAGGCTTGCAGAATGTAGTGGAAATGCATCTCATGCTCTAGTGGACATTTTTTTTAGCATTTTTGGGTAAAAGGATGTTTTGAAATTGTTTACAAAAATTGTTGTTGACCCCTGGGAGCCTCCAAATATGGTGGAAATGACCTCCACACCCTGTAGAGTGTATTTGTGGGCATTCCAGAGGGAAAAATTCCCCAGGGGTCTAAAAATTATTGGTCCTGGGGCAACACGTGACCTGCTGTAGAGGCAAGGAAGGGTTATGAGTTAGAAGGTCAAACATCATAGTTTTTCAGCAACGCAAACTACAACATGATACAAATGGAACAGTACAGTGATCCAATATCTCTTGTGGTGGACACCAACATCTGTCTACAAGCCAATAATGTCATGGACCATGCCTGGGCTGGGTACTGCTGGTTCACCAAACCTGACAGCTATATTCTTAACCTCTGCAGCTTGATCCTGCACTCTACCAATTATGGAAGTTTGACAGTGTATCTTGGCCTATCTTAGGCCACAACTGATAGAGTGAGGAGGTATCCATGCCATTTTCCAACTGTGAATGGTTCATCCTCCCCAAGTTAATATATGCCATAGATAAAATTTTATTTCAGAAAAACTGTGATGTTTCATAGGCTTAGCAATAATGTTCTTAACAGTGAGATCAAAGGATTATTTTTCATAATAAAGTAAGTTATATTTTTCTGCCTCCCAGATAGCAAGAAGACTATCATATGAATTTAAGTAAAACAGTATACTGTACTAATTATCTGAACATATCACTCTGTATTCTGACTTCTAGGTATGTGTATAACATGAGAATGAAATTCTGAAATCAGGCATCTGAAGAGCTAATAGAAGCTCATTAGTAATAATACAGTAATACAAATTTGAACAATCAAAGTAATGGAAGCCAATTATTCTGCTAAGTGTTTTTCTAAAAGGAAGAAAGTATAATTTCATGAATGCTATCAGTGAGGAATTTCTATCCATATGGGAATAATTTCATTAAATGAAGGATTATTTGCATCATTTCGCTATAATAAGTGCCTCTGGTATCGTTTGTGTTTTGGAAGCTATAGCAACAAATATCATTTTTGTGTTTCTGTAGGATAATTCATGCAAACACTAAAAAACTGCAATTGTTTGCACATGGTTGACACTAGACTAAACATGCAAACTTGTACATAACTACTCAGAAATAGGTCCTTATGCATGCAATGAGATTAGTCTCCAGTAAGAAGAATCTTACAAAGGTCTAATACTTTAATTCCCATTGAAATCACAGGGACTTGAGTTCACCTAAATCAGCCCGAACCTGAACCAAAGTACTTTGAGGACACTGATGTGGACTCATAAAAATTTATAATAGGAAAACAAACTTTATGCATGAAAGAGCACTGACTATACCACGAAGTCAGTTCTTTTTTATGAACTAGATCTCAAAACCATTGTTACAAGTGGTTGAATAACATTTAAGTTCTCAATCTGATTATTCTCTCTTAGCATAATTTATGTCAAGAAATTGTTGTGAGATACAACAGAACAGAAGAAAGAACCCACTATGCTTTCCTGAAATTGAAGGGTGGGATATAAAAAGAGGTACAGTGGCGGGTTACAGACCGCCATTAAAGTACGGACTCAGTCCGTACTAGGGTTAGGAAGATGCGGTGCTTCTGCACCCCCCCTAACCCTAGTACGGACTGAGCCCGTACAAAATGGCAGCTCCCCTTCCACAAGGGGGCCGCCATGATGACGTCACGACCGCGCCGCCTCTACACGGGGCGGCGTGGATGTGACATCGTCAGTCCACGCCAGGGCGCCTAGGGCGCCCTTTCCGCGGACCAGGAAGGAGCTCCGTTCCGGAGCTCTTTCCTGGTTTGCGGCGGCGCTTTGCTTTGCTGGCCGCAGCCTTCAGACGGCTGCACCTAGTGAAGCAATGGAGAAAGGGGCCAAGCGGCCCCTTTCTCCTTCTCCCTGCCGATGCGGGGTGTCTTTGGGGCTTGAAGCCCCAGGGACACCCCTTTTCAGGCTGCGGGGAAGCGGCGTTTTGCTGCTTCCCCGCAGCCTGAAAAGTGGCGGATCGGGGCCTCAGCGGCTGCCGTTCTGGCAGCTGAGGCCCCGATACACCAGGGAAAGGGGCGGGTGCAGCCCGCCCCAAATGGGCGGTCTATAACCCGCCAGTGAGTACCAAATAAAGATGCATGATTACTTGAGAAAAGGCCTTATCAGTGGTAGTGCCGCTGTTGTGAAATTCCCTTCCTAGTGGGCTGTCTGTTACAGACAGACTCCACAAACATTTTTACCTGGCAGTTATACTCATGAAGCTAGTTCCCAAGGAGAGCCACATCCACTTTTTAAAAAGTACCTAATCTATATCTAAATAAATAAATAAATAATAAAGTTTTTATTTATATACCGCACCTTCCATAGATCAGGGCGGTTTACATAAAATTACAGTACGCGTACAATAGTTAAAAACAACACCATACAATATACAAAAATAAAATAAAACCAGCAAAAGCCCCAGTAGCCCATCCTCATGGCCACGGAAGAGGAGGGAGGCCCACAGGATTTTTATGCAGGGAATGCTAGCTGGAAGAAAAAGGTTTTCAACTCCCTTTTAAATTGGGCCAGGGAGGTAGTCGAGCGGAGCTCGGCGGGCAGCGTGTTCCAAAGGGCCGGGGCGGCGATGGAAAATGTCCGCCTTTTGACGGAGGTAAGCCTAGCCCCAGGCACCTTCAGTAATAGCTGCCCGGATGTTCTGAGGGTGCGGGACGGAATATACAGGGAGAGGCGATCCTTCAGGTATCCTGGACCCAAGCCATTTAGGGCTTTATAGGTAATCACCAACGCCTTATATTGGGCCCGGAAGCGAATAGGCAGCCAGTGAAGATCTTTCAGCACCGGTGTTATATGGCTGGTCCTGGAAACACCAGTGACCAGCCTGGCTGCCATGTTTTGCACCATCTGTAGCTTCCGGGTTTGATATAAGGGTTGCCCCATGTAGAGTACATTGCAGAAGTCCAATCTCGAGGTTACCAGAGCATGTACAACAGTTTCTAGGTCCCTCTGGGCCAGGTATGGGCGCAGCTGGCGAATAAGCCGAAGCTGATAACAGGTGCTCTTGATGTCGCATTCACCTGAGCAGTCAGGTGAAGCGACGAATCAAGAAGCACCCCCAGACTGTGCACGGAGTCCTTCACAGGGAGCGTGACCCCGTTCAGGACAGGTGGAACCACCGCCATTCCTGGACCAGGGGAACCTATCACTAGTACCTCCGTTTTCTCTGGATTCAGCTTGAGTCGGTTTTCCCTCATCCAGCCCATTACTGACTCTAGACAGGCCACGAGAGGAGAGACACCATCCTCAGTCACTGCATCAGTCGGAGACATAGAGAAAATGATTTGGGTGTCATCAGCGTACTGATAACCCCGCGCCCCATGTCTCCGGATGATCTCTCCCAGCGGTTTCATGTAAATGTTAAATAGCATGGGAGACAGAATGGCTCCTTGAGGGACCCCAGTTTTAAGGGCCCGCTCGTCGGAGCACACGTCTCCCAGCTGCACCATCTGGGACCTCCCAGAGAGGTAGGACCGGAACCACTGGAGCGCAGTGCCCCCGATTCCCACCTCTGCCAGGCGCCCCAGAAGGATACCATGGTCTATGGTATCGAAAGCCGCTGAGATGTCCAAGAGCACCAACAGGGACACGCTTCCCCTGTCAATGCCCATCTACATATTTGTATGTAACCATGGGTCTGTCAGAGTCTGAATATAGCCTAGTTCACAGAATTGTACTGTCTAGCTTATGTTGTTCTTTTAGGTGCCACGCCAAGATTTATTTTATTGTATTTTGTTGCTGGTAGTCTTACTGATTTCAGTTTTCACTATACTTCTTTTATTGTTTTAATTTTTACATTGGTTGTAAATTTTTATCACCCAGAGAACATCCCTTATCAGGTGGTATACCAAAACAATAATATAATATAATATAATATAATATAATATAATTAATATAATAATCAGCAACAATTAGACATAGGCTACCTCTGTCAGTGACTTTTCCAGTGATACCTCCAATTAGTAGTACTTGGGATGGAATGGGTTTTTTACAGCTTCCCAGGAGAGGTCAAAATATGGAGTTGCTGAAACCTCTAACATTTGCAGGAAGAAAAATTGCACCTCAAAAGTTCCCACAACCTTGAAAGAACTTTATTTGTTTTTGGCACAACAAAAACTGTTCACTTCATGAACACAACACAATGGCTTTGGGGTCTAGTTCGTAGAGAAGAACTATCGTCATGGTACAGGTTGAGTTTCGCTAATCTGAGAGACTGGATATCTGGGCCATAGATACTCATTGGGTGACCTTTGTTGCACTGTCTCCGCCTCAGAGGAAGCCAAAGCCAAAGCCCCTCTGAGCAAATCTCACCAAGAAAACATTGTGATAGGTTTGCCTTATTGTGGTTTGCCTTCAAATCATTTCCAGTTTAGGGAGACCCTAAGGTAAATCAGGTTTTTCTAGGGCTGAGAGTGTGTGACCCACCCAAGATCACTCAGTGGGTTTCCATGGCTGAGTGGGAAACTGAATCTTGGCCTCCAGTGTCCTAGTCCAATGCTCAAACCACTACACCAAGCCGGCTCTCAGGTTTGCCTTAGGTTCGCCATAAGCTGGAAACAACTTAGAGGCACACAATACCAACAACATGTGGTTCTTTTTTTTTTTTTAATCACAACATGGTCCATGTAAATTGGATCCAATCTCCCCATGTCAATTTAGCAATCCTTTCTGCACTTCCACAATATTTGGGAGGTCAGCGTAAGTCTAAATATCAAGTTTGTCAAAACTGGTTGATAAATTTGCGTTGTAGAGGAGAATGCATAGAAGTTCAAAGCGTTTGTTCAGGAAATAGTTGAAACAGTTGATAAATGAGATCCAAGACTTTACTATGGTCTTCATTTGGGTCTGATTAAGTAGCACACCAACTTTTATGACACTGTGACCAAGCATGTGGCTTTTTATGGCATAGTAGACATGCAAGCAGACAGACAAGTACTTGAATTTATAGTATAAATGTCCAGGTGAACTGAAATGATGCCTGTTTCACAAAGAACCAATGTATCTTACCTTGGCAAGAACTCTTGGTGGGAACTCTTCTATAACAAGCATTTATATTTCCTTTTGAAGTGCTAGAGAGCAATTTACATTCCTTGGCTTAATAATAAGAAGGTTCTGTTTACACAGACTCTTCATGCATAATGTTATTCCCTTTAAGTGGTTGTCATCAGTGGACTTAGTAATGTTTAAAGCATAGTGTATTGTACACTGCCCAGTAGTCAGTTAGCTCTATAAAACTACAAATCAACCAAATCAATATTTCTGTTGTAGGGGTCTGTGTGAGAGAGGTGGGGGGGAGGGAGAAAGAGAGAGAGAAATTGCATATACAGGAACTACAGTAGTGAAGACATATAATAAAACTATAACAGGGTTTTATTATCAGCCAAGCTCTTTGGGCATCAATCTTCTTTGTATGTTTCTATAACTACACAAAGTATACTAACAGAGCTTTACTAAGGAGTTTATCACACTGAGGCTGATTTCAGCATTAAAGAGAGATTAAAGTGCATTTAAATGAAGCAGAAATGGTGAGTAATTGCGCAAATGATTATCATACACAATTGCGCAAATAAAGTGATATCAGAAATGCATTGTCGCTGAAATCCCAAAAGTAAGAAGATGCGCATTAATGGTTCTTTGTGACCATTTTAATGGTGGGTTTTATGCAACATCGCGTGAAATCGTTATGCGTAATTATGTAATTTTTCCTGGATATTCATGGGATAAACTCCTGATATCCTTCATGTGATAAACCTGTAGGTAAAATATATGAACAAGTTTGGAAAACAAAACAGTGACCCACTGACTGGAAACACTCAGCATATATTCCAGTCCCCAAGAAAAGAGACACCAGGAACTGCAGCAATCACGAACCTTTGCATTAATTTCTCATGTGAGTAAAGTGATGCTTAAACTTTTACAATGAAGACTCTTACCATATATGAAGCAAGAATTGCCAAATGTCCAAGCAGGATTCAGGAAAGAAAGAGGCACTAGTGATCACATAGCAAACATACGCTGGATAATGGAATATATTAAGGAATTCTAAAAGAAGATCAGCCTGTCTTTTATGGATTATAGCAAAACCTTTGATTGTATAAATCATGAGAAACTCTGGATTGCTCTTAAAGAAAAGAGTGTGCCACAGCATTTGATAGTCCTCATGCATAATCTGTAGTCTGGACAAGAGACTACTGTTAGGACAGAATACTGAGAAATGGAATGGTTTCCAATTGAAAAGGAGGTCAAGCAAGGCTGTATTCTGTCAGTTTATCCATTTAATTTGCATACTAAGATCATTATATGAAAAGCAGGATTGAACTCAGAGGAGGAAAGTGTGAAAATTGGAGGAAGAAACATCAGCAGTGTAAGTTATGCAGAGGATACCATAATACTAGCAGAAAATACTGTATCAGAGGTATGGAAAAGATATTGAACAAGGCCAATGCAGAAAGCACAAAGGCAGGTTTACAGCTGTACATTAAAAAACAAACAAAAATTAGGACAATTTACATAATTTTAAAGAAAGTGATGAAGAAATCAAAATAGTTCAGGATTTTCCATACTTAGGCTCAATCATCAATCAGAGCGGAGATTACAGTCAAAAGAACACGAAGACTTAGAAGGGCAACTATGAAGGAACTAGACAAGATCCTGAAGTGTAAAGATATATAATTAAATATTAAAGTTAGGATTGTCCATGCCAACATATTTCCAGTTCCAATGCATGGCTGTGAGAGCTGGATAGTTCTGAGAATACTGTGGACCACTAAAAAGATCAGTGGATAGGTCCTAGAGCAGATCAGGTCCAAACTCTTCCTGGAAGCAAAGATGGCTAAACTCAATTTGTCATATTTTGGGCATATCATGAGAAGAAAGGACTCACTAGAAAAGACTATATGCATGGTAAAGTGAAGGACAATAGGAAAAGAGGAAGACTGCACTCCAGATGCATAGACTCAGTCAGAGAAGCCACGACCATGAGTCTACAGGAGCTGAACAGAGTGGTTGAAGATAGGATGACTGGGATTTCTATCATTCACAGGATTGCTATGGGTCAAAGTCGACTCAAAGGTAGTTAACAACAAAAAAAAAATAACAACTTATACTCTCATATGTAAAGAGGCAAAATGAAATACAATAGACTCTCAGTCTTCCTTGATACTAAGGGCAAATTCTATTTATCACAGTGAATTTCTGCAAGGATTAACCCTTTTCCCACCCATTAATATGCATAAACTGTCTGTGATGGTGACCTGGTTGTTTTGATGCTTGACTCAATATTTGATATTTGCTGTTTTAACTTGTTTTCTTATGATGTTTCTAACCTGTTGTTTTAACCTCTAGATTGTGCGCCATAGGCAGGCTTTTTAGATATCCATGACTTTATTTGGTTTTTGTACAGCGCCGTGTACATCTGTGGCGCTTTATAAATAAAGCTGATGATGATGATGATGATGATGATGATGATGATAGGAAAACAGGCTAAATAAAATGTACAGTACTTCAAGATCCTGTTTACCTTAGGTCAGTTATATGTGTACATTTACAAACTTAGGATCAGTTGCCTTGTTTTCACTCAGTGGTGTCACTAGGTTTAGAGTCACCCTGTGCGGTAACTCATGGTGTCACACCCCCCCCCCCCCCAATTGACCTCCCTCCATACACACCATACAGAATCCTTAGTCATGTTTTTTGTTCTTGTGTTACTCATAAATTTTAATTCTTGTATATCACTGAAAGAAAGGCACAGCCATCCCTTAATAATAATAATAATAATTTGTTTTATTTATATACCGCTATTCCAAAGATCATAGCGGTGAACAGCAAGTAAGCTAATTTGCCCCCAACAGTCTGGGTACTCATTTTAGCGACCTCGGAAGGATGCAAGCCTGAGTCGAGCTTGGGCCCTTTTGCTGGTCTTGAACTCGCAACCTTGTGGTCTTGAGTGAATGGCTGCAGTACAGGCTATCTTGCTATCTGTGGGGATCTGTTCTGGACACCACTCCCCACAGATAGGAAAAAATGCAGGATCTTAAATCCCGTTCTTTTCAATGGGCGCACATGACCATTGAAAAAGTTGGGGCTTGCCATTTGCGGAAGTTCAAACTGTGGTGGCAAGCTGATGGTTGGTGCGGACACACTGTAATAGTTGTGAAATAAACAACTAACAAAATTAAAATTATACCTTTAAATTACAATGTCATACACACAGCCTAAATTCAATTACATCTACATAGTTTGGTACAATGTGTTGTTTTTGAAAAATTAAATGTAAATTTTAAAATCTAAATTTTAGGACCCATGTATACCTCATTGTCAAACCTCTTAAGAAAGATCAGTTCTTTGCCTTTGAATAATGACAGTCTTCCATTAAATCCTTTAAAAATACCAACTTTTTTTCTTCAGCTTGGTTAATTTTTCTGCAGTTTCTATTGACATGTTTTCATCATGTCCAAACATAGATAGGCAGACAGGCAGATAAGTTGTTATGCATAGAGGATAAGATTGTAACCTGTACTCCTGTGATAATATGACCAGTTGTGACTGGTAAAAGATGTGGCTTAATTTTCTGCCACTGATTTTTGCAAATGCTAGATGAACAAAAATTTCTTCACTTCTTTTATCTTTTACTTCAGCCTTAATAAACTGGCAATAAGGAAACAGTACTTTGTCTGGATATATAACCTCTGCCCAACTCACAGGGTGAGCTACAGTTGCCTTGTCCAAACATAGCTCTTGCTGTATATTTTTCTAATGCAAATACTTCCTTTATTCTATCTTACACTTTATCATGGGGACAGTTTCAGTCTACGAGAAAGGAAATCCACACCTATGTTGATAATGAAAGCAGGAAGTTTCTCATATATAAAGAGCTTTGAGCGCTTGACATGTGAAATATTATTGCTATTATTACATGCATTACTTTGTACTTAAATGTATTAAACTGTATCTGCCTCTTTGTGACAACCCCCCCCCCCCATCTGCCTCAACTGACACTAGATTTTCTTACAAGCTGGGCCTTTCTGAATTTTTCAAATAGAAAAAAAAAATTGAATGGTAGAAATAAACTCTTACATTCCTGGCTTACATAGTTGCTGCTGCTGTTGTTATTTAATGGCAGGCAAGAGAACCACTCTGCCATGCTAGCTAGATCCATCCCTTGGGTTGTGGCTCATTTTGATCCAGCCCTCAATCTCCCCTCTTTGGGTCTATCTATCAGCATCCACACACCAGAGAAATTATAAATTTCAAAATATAGCTTTTCTTCAAAGCCTAATTCTTGTGAATGATGGAATTTTTACTTGGGTGACAGGAAAAGAGGAAGTAAAAAGAAAAGAAAAAGGATAGAGAAAGATTGAGAATGAGAAAATTATTATTATTATTATTATTATTATTTCTTACCAGCCTCTCCCCATAGATTGAGGCGGGAAACAGCATCAATGAACAGATAAACAACATTAATTAAAATACATATAAATTTAAAATGACAAATAATGTTTACACATATCAAAACAATCCACATTTAAAATTCACAGTTTAAAATGTAATGGATGGATATGTGTATGTGAATGGATGCAGATATGCCCATTTTTATTAAAAAATAACCTCTGTCAATTTCATTAAGAATTACTTACAGGTGGGTAAAGTTCAGGTGGGAGCCAGTGTGGTGTAGTGGTTTGAGCATTGGAGGATAACTCTGGAGATCAAGGTTTGATTCTTTGCTCAGCCACTGGGTCACCTTGTGTGAATTACACACTCTCGCCCCCAGAAAACTCTTGGCCTTCGGGTCACTATGTTGGAAATGACTTGAAGACACACAACAACAAATGAAGTTATTGTTTTAAAATTAAGTTAAAAATGACTTTGAGATTAAATGCTAATTTCCTGGGGACATACACTGTATTCTCTTCTTTGTGTTTTCTGAAATGTGTATTCTGTGATTTAAAGATCATAATATATTTTATACTCAGAGAGGTGCATTCAAAATCAAAGCCATAGAAATGTAGAATTTCATTCTGCTTTACTGTTCCATATCAAATAGGAAGAGACATGCTGACTAGTGGACTTGAAATATGATTTGAAGGAAGCTGCAGGAAGTGGTGGCACTGCAAAGTCAGTAGATGGCACTCTTCACTCCAGATCAGCGTTGTTCGGCACATTTTCATGGTGATGTTGGAAGTACATAGATCCCCCCCCCCGCCCCGATAAACTAAGCTTTTAAACACATGTGGTCAATAAAAATCCCATCACATTTTTTTTTTGCAAGTGTAGAGGTATAAAGGCCTTGGGGTCCTGGACAAATTCCAATCCACTTAATTAATTTCTTCCTGGAATAAAAGTATACCTGGCATTTCAAAGCCTACTGAACCTTAAAAGAATTAGTAAGTAAAACATGCAGCAGTAATTCACAGTATTTGGTTTAAAAGCTTGATAAAGATAATTATAATCATCCCATGTTTTCTATTTGCTCTTTATGCCCCCCCTCCTACCCCAACAAAAATATCCCCATCTGATTATGGTACATTTGGAAGCTTGAAACCACAAAGACTGTTGATGTCCATAAAGTATAAGAATTGTCCCCTTCTGTATGTTTGCATTTTCTTATAACAGTTTTCTTATAACAAGAGAAGCTCAAATATAACTTTAGACTCTGTTTTTTTGTTATTCTAGTCAAGTGATAATTTATCATAACAAATCGTCTTGTTCTGAGAAAATTTTGCTGCCTTACTAAAATTCTGGTACTATTGTGTTTTATCAGAGACAACTTTTAAAAACCTCTAAAAAGTTTAAGCTGACTGATAAAATTATCTTACTATCAGTGGTAGCTGTATGTATGCTTTCCCTACGGTATGGATTCTTCAAGAAGAAATATTAAAAGTGGTTTATTTATATTTCAGCACCAAATTAAGAAGATGGCATCATTCATTCACAGTTCTTATCCTATGACAAGTCTAATCCCCAACACCTCATTACAAGATACATTTTCAGGACTGCATATATCATTTTGTTTAACTTGTACATTTTTATACAGTTGAAAGGTAGGAAATTTAAGACTGTTCACTGATAAGAAAATAAACAAATAAATTTTGAGAATTTCTCTCAGAGGAGAATGATATTATAAGGCTTAGAGGAGCCAGGGTGCTATTTGCTAGGAACCTAATTGCCAATAGCCTAAGAGTATTGTCTTATTTCTTATGTGTAGAAAATATGTCTATTGGTGGATATATAGGGTGGGGCCAGACCTTGAAATACATTAAAATACTTGGTGCTATTTAAATGAGAAAGTTGTTTTCATTCTGTCATTTGTAACTATGTTTGATGTTGCTTGCCTTCAAGATGTTTCTGACTTATGGCAACCCTAAGGCAAATGGGTTTTCTGGAGTATGTGGCTCGTGGAAGGTCACTTGGTGGGTTTCCATGAATGAGGAACTGAACCCTGTTCTCTAGGGTAGTAATTCAATGCTCACACTACTACGCCATGCTGGCTATCTTTAAGCTAAGACTTAGTAATGAACATTCAACTGCAGGTCAGGAACAAGCTTTCTTTTTTTTCTGTAGACTGCTTTTGTGTCAGTCCATATTAAATTATTGCTTTGCTCATTCAGTGAAAAGTAAATAAAATAAATAATAAAATCTTTATTTATATCCCGCCCTTCCAAAAAGATCAGGGCGGCTTACAATATGCAACGAGTGCAAACAAATACAGGTTAAAAACATAAAACAACAATAATACACAATCTAAAAACAATAACAAAGGCCCCGTTAGCCCATCCTCATGGCCACGGAAGAGGAGGGAGGCCCACAGGATATTTAATCGGGGAATGCCTGCTTGAATAGGAAGGTTTTGAGATCCTTCCTAAATTGGGCCAGGGTGGTAGATGAGCGGAGCTCCGTGGGCAGCGTGTTCCAAAGGGCTGGGGCAGCTGTGGAAAAGGCCCTTCTAGAGGTAGAGGCTAACCTAGCCCCAGGCACCTTCAGCAGTTGCTGCCCAGATGTTCTGAGGGTGCGAGGCGGATTGTACGGGGAGAGGCGGTCCTTTAGGAATCCTGGACCCAAGCCATTTAGGGCTTTATAGGTAATAACCAACGCCTTATATTGAGCTCGGAAGCGAATGGGCAGCCAGTGGAGATCTTTAAGCACAGGTGTTATGTGGCTGGTCCTGGATACGCCAGTGACCAGCCGGGCTGCCATATTCTGTACCATTTGAAGCTTCCGAGTTTGGTATAAGGGTTGCCCCATGTAGAGTACATTGCAGAAGTCCAATCTCGAAGTTACCAGAGCATGTACAACAGTTTCTAGGTCCCTCCGGTCCAGGTATGGGCGCAGCTGGCGAATCAGCCGAAGCTGGTAACAGGTGCTCTTGACCGTCGCATTCACCTGAGCAGTCAGGTGGAGCGGCGAGTCAAGAAGCACCCCCAGACTGCGCACGGAGTCCTTCACAGGGAGCGTGACCCCGTTCAGGACAGGTGGAACCACCGCCATTCCTGGACCGGGGGAACCTATCACTAGTACCTCCGTTTTCTCTGGATTCAATTTGAGTCGGTTTTCCCTCATCCAGCCCATTACTGACTCCAGACAGGCCACGAGAGGAGAGACGCCATCCCCAGTCACTGCATCAGTCGGAGACATAGAGAAAATGATTTGGGTGTCATCAGCGTACTGATAACCCCGCGCCCCATGTCTCCGGATGATCTCTCCCAGCGGTTTCATGTAAATGTTAAATAGCATGGGAGACAGAATGGCTCCTTGAGGGACCCCAGTTTTAAGCGCCCGCTCGCTGGAGCACACGTCTCCCAGCTGCACCATCTGGGACCTCCCAGAGAGGTAGGAACGGAACCACTGGAGCGCAGTGCCCCCAATTCCCACCTCAGCCAGGCGCCCCAGAAGGATACCATGGTCTATGGTATCGAAAGCCGCTGAGATGTCCAAGAGCGCCAACAGGGACACGCTTCCCCTGTCGACACTCAGACGGAGATCATCGACCAAGGCGACCATGGCCGTCTCAACCCCGTGACCCGCCCGGAAGCCAGTTTGAAATGGGTCCAGATAATCAGTTTCATCCAAGACCGTCTGAAGCTGGATCGCAACCGCCCTCTCGATCACCTTCCCCAAGAATGGAAGCAGCGAAACAGGCCGATAATTATTATGTACCAGGGGGTCGAGGGAGGGCTTCTTTAGGATCGGTTTTACAATGGCCAATTTTAGATCCGATGGAAATCGCCCATCCCTCAAGGAGGTGTTAATTATCCGGTGTAACAAGGACGTTACCACCGGTCCCCCCTGGGCCGCTAACCAAGAGGGGCAGGGATCAAGAGAGCAGGTTGTTTTCCGAACACTTCCGAGGATCTTGTCCACATCCTCGGTACTCACCAACTCAAACTGATCCAGTATAACATAGTCCGCGGAGGCTCTGGACCCTTCTACCCTAGGTTCTGCCATAATGTCGGCGTTCAGACCTTCGCTTATACGAGAAGTTTTATCCACGAAAAAGTCATTAAACAAGTCGCAGCAGGCCTTAGAAGGTTCAAGGATCTGGTTCAGGGCAGGAGGGAGCTGAGTTAGCTCCCTGACCACCCTGAACAACTCACATTGCTCTCTAGATAACATTTCTGACCTTTCAAAAAAAGTGTTGCCTTAGCTCCTCCATTAGCATACATTCAAACATTATAGTTCTCATGAATATGTTTGCTCTTGCAATTTATTTCTATTCCTGTACCATGATAATGAAATAGAAATATTTTATGCATATGAATGTTTCCCTAGTTGTACTGGGCTCAGCAGATCTCTAGATCCAACACTACAGATAATGAGCAGAAACCCAACACCTGTGGAAGGCTAACATTAATGCTAACAATTGCAGGAAAGATCCTGTGCCTAGAGTATAGAAAATAAGGTCATGGTATATTATATTCAATTATGTTTGGAACTAACTTTTCTTGCAAATGTAGCACTTATTATAGATTGATATGTCTGAAAGGTATCAGGCAGCAATTTATGATATCTGAAATATGATCGTTAGGAGCTGGAATGTTCCTATTCCTACATGAGCATAATGAAAAATGAACTCTGGATGTGGAGATTACAGCAGAGAGCAAAATGTTTGCTGGTACAAGTATTAATTCCTGTAATAACTATGTTAAAATGTGACACAAGATGGTTATACACCAACATGTACTTTTTATCGAGTGATGGACATAGACTGTAAAATATAGTTTTGCAAATATGTGTGAACACCCAGCAAAAAGAGTAGTAGTAAATAGCATAATGAATACTACAATATTATGTCATAATGCATTAGGCAAAACCAGCACTTGGAGTGGATAGATAGAGTGGAGCTCAAGCTAGCAATGGTCTCCACTGGGAGAAGGGATTTTGTGTGTAGTTGTTTAGTTAGTTAAAGGGATCTTGCCTATTTTATCAGCCATTGATGCCTACAGTGTGGTGGACATTATGCTTCCTCTTGGTTTGGAATCCTGAAAGTCAGAGGGTGAAAAGAATAGAAATTCCTCAACTGGCAGACATGATGGCCAGGTGGGACTATCTTGCTGAGGAGTGCCTAGTGGGAATGCCTTCTCACCCTCTGAATATTCCTCCAGATCCCCAGCTTTGTCCCTTATAGAGGTGCAATGGTAGCCTTACACAGAGTACTGGCTGTGTGTCAGCCTGTTTAATTAGACTTTATGCTGCCAAGTATAAGACTTGAATTTGATATCAAACCAGGGTGGGTGAATCTATGGTCTCATCAAATTTTACAGTTCCTTGACTACAAGTTTGCTTCCTTTTACATTCACATTAGTTTGCAAATGAAGCAAAATATATCAGAAGAATATCTGCATGATGTTTTTGTGCAATAACCCCTAAATGTATACATTTTTGTATGCACATGTCCTACTGAGAACACTTTCTGCAAGTGATTTTCTTCAGTATAATACTCTTTGTACATACATTTTCTTTTGTGTTGGAATGTGGACTACAAAATTATGCTTTTTTATGTTGGATTGTGAACTGGACTGTAAAATTAAGAAAAGTAAAGATTTCAGTGTGCTGGTATATTCTGCTTCACTTAATAAGTTCACCAGATCCAAATTTGGTATGCAAAAATCAGACCTGATGGATTTTTCCTACGTTCCTACAGTCATGGTGCAGACCCAGCTCACATTCTTTTTGACCAGTGCCTTTTAGCACTTAGTGGCATTTTGTTTTGCTTCAATCCATACAGACCCAGAATAGAATGAAACTGATGGCAGACAACTATGATGATGACCATCACCACTACCACCACCATCACCACCACCATCACCACAGATCACCTGGGAGGACACAACACTCGAATCACAGACCCTCTCCAGAACAGGTTAGTCATGTCTTTCTTTACCTTACTTCACAGTTACCCTATTGCTGTCCCAGTGTTTATGATAAAATAAATCTGCAGAAGAAAAGAAATAAACAATATAAGTGATATGCTCTTTGAACTGAAACTAATAGCTTTATTTCCATCACTCAAAGAATCAAAATGTTTTTCTTCCTGTTTCCGTTGGCTTTTTGTTTCTCTTGTTATGGTTTCCTTTTCTTTCTTTTCTTGTAATAGTTTTCTTTTCTCTTTCTCTTTCTTTGCATTTCTGAAGACTCCTAATTCAATGATTATAAAGAATGTTTCTAAAGAATAGCTTTTTAATAAAAAATTGGTTGTTAAGGTTTTTGTTTAGATAGCTGTTCTGTTCAAGTATAATTTATTATGCTTGTCTTTTATGAACCCAACCTGGCCACAGCAATATAATTGGGTTGAAGCTGCTCACCAGTATTAACATAATATTGCTCTTATAAAAGTAGAATTTTAGATACTTTGTCCAACAGTATCAAATTATCAAAACAATGGAGCAAATGTGGTTGCTTCTGGTTTTATAAAGTAAACTTGAAACATTATAGAATGGCAAGGGTATTTTCTGTCAGCACCAAGAAAAACATTATTTGACTTTGCCATACATAAATGGAAGAGACAATGAGAGTAACTGAGTTTAAGAGGAGTATCCTAATGACTTTTAGATGCACTTTACACCAAAAAGGAGAAGGGGAGACTTGTTATCTCTGTGCCATACTGCTTAGTAAGGGAAGTATCATATTGGCATCAGCTGACAGAAGAGTAAGGTAGAGTTTGGCTTTCATTTCTAGTCATGGTGGAAACTTTTCAAGAAAGGAGAGTTATGTGGACTGAGAAGAGATAAGTGTGTGGGTACAGTTGCGAGTGTTTGATTAAGGTAACAGTGACATATATGATAGAAATTACCTTTTCCTTCATCTCAGCCAAAATAAAATATTTACTAATGCTGACTCAAAATGCTTCCCCATCCTCCACAGCCTGTATTGTGTGCCTCCCCTTCCTGAAGGGGAGCAATTTCAAGATTTAAAAATTATGAAGGGAAGTCAAACATCACTTTCATGATTGACACTTGTTTAACTCAAGGAGACCCCAAGCTTCCTTTACCAGTGCCACAAATGTTAGTAGCATTCCTAGTTTTTCTTGGAAGTGGAGGAAGAGTTTTGACTAGACGTTCATGGATATGAGGTATGGAGGAAATGACAGTAGCCCCAATGATATTAGTATATATAGAGAACAAAACTCGGCACTTGAGAGACACTCCTAAAAGGAACATGGAAATCAAATTGTGTCATGTTTCCTATTTTAGACAGCTAAAATAGTTGGATAAGTTGTGTCTGAGAAACATAGGAGAAAGGCTTGGGAAAAGTGCAGTACTTTTTCAGATTACATCTCCAAGAATCCCCCAGGCTCACTATGAAATTCAGGTAGGTATGTTTTTTTTAAAGGTATTTACACAGACATACCAAAAGGAATTAATTATCTAAAGATCCTTTCACATTATACAATTATCCCCAGCTTCACAACTGATAGGTTCTCATTCCCCACAGAATAAACTATTTTTCAGGTTTTGTTTTTTGTTTTTGCTTTCCACAAACCATTGTGAAGGTATCTGGTGAATAGTCTGATAAACTTCTAGCCCATGGCTCACCTCCAGTTGATTATTGAATATATCTTGCATGTTTTTTTTTCCTGGCACTGCATTGGTTTCAAGTTACTGAAAATGTAGAGGTCAAATCCAAATGTAAGATGAAAATCCTTGCCTCTGTACTACCTCTGGAACCACAAGAATTTCTCCTCCTTTAATTTTTACTCAATTCTTGAGAGCTACAGTATGGTAAGGGCTAAGAGACTGAATTGTAAACTGTAAAAAAAGAAAAGGGGAAATACTTCAGTAAAAGAACACATGCTTTGCTTGAAGAAGGCCCCAGGTTTGGCATTTTTGCTCTTCAGTTAAAAAGAAACAGGTATCATGTGATGGGAAAGACTGAGCTCCTGAGGTTGAAGGCAGCTTCCTATGCTTTTGGCAGGAAGGAACTGTAAAGCTAGAATGCTAAATACTTGCCAGCTCATTGTCACAAGTCTGAATCAGCTGTAATTCTAGGTTTTCAAGAAAACTTCAGAAAGTTTGGTTGTGCCAAATATTACCTAATTTGTGATTCAAAATTGCTGAAGAAATTGCTGTAAAAACACACTAATCCCCAATATTGTATGCCACTTGCCATCTCTTGCTCCACCCTGTCCTATAGCACCTTTTGTTTCTTGGTATCATTTTCCTTTTTTCTGTTGTCTTTCTTGTGCTTATCCTCGTTGTTATCAAGTCAGAGTCAGTATGCCATTGTATGTCAGTAGCTGGAGGATACAGTGAAGTAAAAGGAAAGTAAGACAAAGACCAGTCTCAGATATAAGCACTATAAGAGTAAAAGAGAGCTGAAAACAAGTGCTTGTTGATACTGCTAAAAGTGAACCTGCAGTGAGGCAAGTAGAGCTGACTCAGCCTCAGATATATGGGTCCACAGAACTTTCTTACCTAGACAAGTGAAGCTTCCCAACTGATGTACTTCTGTGTTAAAGTGGTTATTACAAGATACACATACAGGTTCAGACATCACGGAGTTTTGTTTGACCTTACATGTTTCCCATAAATTGACTGAGGATTAACACATTGTCAGAATTTTTGTAAATGTCCCTACACACTTTCAAAACATAGTGTCTTTTCAGGTCGCAGCAAGTAAATATATTTCTTGCAAGAAATAAAATCCCTTATGTGGCAAGCAGTTTGTTAAAAATGCTATTGTCTGCAGCATGTAGAAAGCTTTTATAGTCTCAGGGCCAGTAGTTACATGTTTGACAACTCAAAGCATCACTTGTAGGCAGCAGACAATAAGGCAAAAAAAGGATGCCTTATATCAGCTTTTTTTGAAAAAACTATTTCATGAGATGAGCACATTATTATCACTAGATTTACTTAACTTGAGTTGAGATGTTAATTCTTTGCACTCAGGGTTGTGAAAGGTATCTGTGACAAGTCTTGTCAGGCAGGATTTTTCAGGGAAGGGAGGAAGCCAGAAAAATTTAACTCATGAAGATTGTTTTGTTAAAGCATTTATAATTGATATTCTGTCCACCAAGTATTGTGGAACCACTTCGTTCTATTCATGTGTGGCAGCACTCAGTTACAATTTCTAGCCGGTAGGCATGCTCTCTGGCTCCTTCATAAGGCCTGATGGGTGGATTCTGGGAGCTGTAATCCCCAAAAGCAACCCTTTTCAAGATCTGTTTGATAAGCGTGTTGACATGGTTACTCCACACAACCTATATGAACAGCTCTAAAATTTCATGATTCAGAAAAATAAAATTGCTCTTCAGTTGAAAAACCCCAAACAAATCCAGACATGAGGTTTGACCTTACTCAGGGATAGGTGAATCTCTCTTTTTCCAGACTACATGTTCTCATTATACGGTGTTAAATTTTGAGAACAATAAATAGACTGTTATGAAATAAACTATGCACAGTTCATTCTATCCTTTTCCTGATAAAACAGTAATGCTTTAAAGACAAAGTAGTTCCCACCCCTCCGTAGAATCATAATCTAAACTATATTTTTTTAAAATGGAAAACAGGAAGAAAACTGGAGGGGAAAAGAAAGGAAGCAGATTTAAGTACTAACCTATGATGTTGATGTATTGATTGACCTGGACACGTAGAGCCCTCTGCCTTTAAGTACTCATCTCATATGCACGAACATTAGGTGTACTGAGTTCAGAGATGCAGTGGAAGGAAACCTGGAAGAGTGTAACAATCTCTCAGACCAGTGTTGCATAGTGGGGAAAGTGTTGACTGGGAGTTATGAGATCCAGACAATAGTTCCCACTGAGCCATGCCAAACAAACAACCCCCCCCCCCCCCGCAAGTGACCTTGAGATATTCATTCTCTCTTCCTCAGGACTAGGCACACTCCTGCTCCCATGGTGAAGAGAGTGTGGCAACACCTGAACAGGGCATGGCTGTGCATCAGTGTCACCCTTTATGTCTTTGCTGTGGTGCATTTCATTCCTTCCTCAGAGCTCCTGTACCTTTAATAGTTATAGAATTCAAAGATATAGCCGTGTTAGTCTGTATAATCAGTATGTAGAGAGTTCTTGTAGCATCTGTGCGGTAAACAGAAAGAAGTTGGCAGCCTGAGCTTTTGTAGAGGCTTATCGCATGCATGTTAATGCAGCTTACCTCTATGCAGGTTAAAATTTAATTTGGGTGGCATCCTGATGTTATCAGACAGTTTTTACTGCCGAATTTGCCATCTCAATACAGCCCAGCCCCATCCCCACTTCCAGAGCTGCTCCGGCAGCCATTTTCTAAACTCAGAAAACTCCCAGATCTGAAACGGTAGGTACGACTCTGGAAGCAGGGATGAACCCGGGCTGTATCCAGGCAGCAAATTTGGTGCTAAAGACCATCTGGTAACATCAGGATGCCACCCAAATTAAATTTTAAACCAGATAGAGGTAAGCTGAATTAATATGCATGCGATAAGCCTCTACAAAAGCTCATACTGCCAACGTCTTTCTTTCGGTTAGTCTTAAAGGTGCTTAAAGGTGCTACAAGGTCTCTCTACATAATTCAATGGTTGTATAAAAGAGGTAATTTAAGCAGATGTGGCTTATCATGAGCCAGGTACCAAGCAACATGTTCTCAAATTTCATCTTCTGCACAACCATTAAAGGTACAAAAGTCCTCTCCACTTTTTGCTCTGACATCCCTGCACCCTCACCTTCCTCAATTAGAGAAGGAGAATGGGAAATGAAGTGTAGTGAGGGCCTTTTCAAATCACAAAGTTATAGCAGTATGATTCTGTCAGCGCAACTGC
This sequence comes from Sceloporus undulatus, assembly GCF_019175285.1. Taxonomy (NCBI): domain Eukaryota; kingdom Metazoa; phylum Chordata; class Lepidosauria; order Squamata; family Phrynosomatidae; genus Sceloporus; species Sceloporus undulatus. The sequence goes on from NC_056523.1 coordinate 58,918,357, forward strand.
TGGGGTCCAACAACCCTTGTCAGCAACTCAAACGAGTCCTGGGGTTAAATCAGACCCTTGGAGCAGAGCTGGCAAATTTCCAGAAGCCAAAGCATGGCTCCAAAGTCCAATTGGGATGACAGCAACTGGATGTCTTCCAGGAACTGCAGCAATGCAGGAACCTCCAGGGACACACAGCAAACAGATGCTGTAGCTTCTTCTGATAAACCACCAGAGAAACAAAAGTCCCCAAAGTGCTCTTTATTCACGGTGCTATAATACAAAACTAGATCTCTCAAACTCCAAAACATACCAATCCAACTCCTACTTCACACCCTTGCAACCCCTGGGTTTATATAGTCTCCAGACCATGTGGTCTCCCAAACCCAGTGAGTTCAGGTGTGTAGCCATGCCATGTGTCTCCTCTGCAATCGAGACACATGTTTCATCATCCATGGCTACGTGCACTTGGACACTGAAGAGTCCTTGACACAATGAGCTTCAGCTGTGCTGATCAGCCTTGCCACTCTGCTGAATGCTCATGGCCAAACACACACACACACACACACATACATCAAACATTTCCCTGTGTGCTGTGTTTTAACCCTTCAAATCCTGACAGATTCCACTTTAACTGCCATGGCAACTTCCTGGGATCTGTAGTTTAAAAAGGTATTAAGAATTCTCATCCAGAGAGCTCTAGTGCCTCACCAAACTACAAATCTCAGTATTCCATAAGATGTTGCTATGGCAGTTAAAGCAGAATCATAGTGCTATAATTGTTTGGTGTGAAAGGGAACGTAGCCAGAAGCCAGAGAAGAAGATTCTGCATGTGCTGGCTCTCTCAGCCAAGGGCAGTCAGTGGATCTATTGCTGACTGATCCCAGACTGTGGAGTTCTCTCCCATAGAATGCTAGGTTGGTCCCCTCTCTACTTTCTTTCAATCAACAAGCAAATATATTTTTATTAAGGTAGTGCTGACTGTTGAAGAATGATATTTTATTGATGTGCTGTATTTTATCCTCTTTATTATGTTTTAAATGCTTTTAAAATGGCTTTAAATTAGTACTTTTAATAGGATTTTTATTTAATTTTTTAAACATTTGTATTATAATTTAGTTTCCATTACAGTACTGATGTGCAGGCTGTAAGTTGTGGTAGCTACAGTGCCATCCTAGGTAGATCTCCTCAGGAGTAAGCCCCACTGGGACTCATGATACTTCTCCTCCTCCCTCCATAAACATAGATAGGATTGCAATCTTATTCTGTCTGCAAACTGTGGTTTTCTTTTTCATGCAACCATTTGCAGTTTTATTCTCTCTGCAAATTGCGATTTTCTTTTTCATGCAACCATTTGTTGTTTGGTCTTACAAACTAATTTTCATGGGTATGGGAAATGTTTCCTTATATACTTGTCTTGTTTGCTCCTTGTGATATAATACAGTTTCTGCTTACATTCATAACTTCTTACCTGATTTCATAAATTTTCTTCCATGAAAATCAATGTGATTTTAATTACATCAAAGTAACTAACTGTTTCTTCTTTCATTCCAATGCTAACACCTCTATGCATCTTCTAATGTCTGGCTCGCAGGATGATGAGGAGGGTATATGGGCATAACCTGTTCCTATAAACCAAAGTTCCAGTTTTGTTTTGAGGGGTGAGAAACATTTTTATTCTATTTTAAAATTCTGTTTCATATGATTGAACTAAAAACATATTGGTGAACACATCTCTTAAAAGTAAAATAAATCGGTTGGATCCAGACTAGCATTTACCAGAGCTCTACTAATGATGGAGAAAGGGTATGTAGCAGGAAAATTTACTTTTTGGACTTCAGTTCCCAAAATCTCCCAGATACCGTGGCCAATGGTCATCAAGGCTAGGGTATCCTGGGAACTGTAGCCCCATAAGTAACTTTTCCATGCTGGCTGCTTGGGGGCCATGCTGGCTGGAAGATTCTGGAACTAGCACCCCAAAAGTAAATTTTCCAAGTTCTGGACTGGGACGGAGACAATTTTTCTCTGATACCCCACTACCTCTAGCTCCCAGTGTCATCTGCCATATTGGAACAGAATAGAAGGTGAGAAGGAGGAACTGGAGAACATTGCCACCCCATTTTTTTTCCTCCTGTGAGAAGCTGTTACTAGATTCCTATTACTTTTGCTAATGAAAATATCTCTGTGTCATTTGTGGAGGGGCATTTTGGATCCAACCCATTTGTTTTCGGAAATTGGTGGGATGAAGTGAGACAGTGGCAGTAGTTCTGAATAGTTATGTGTGAACATCATCAATAGAAATTAATCCCATCCAAAATGTTTTATTGCCATGTTATTTGAACCAAATGTTAAGAACTTCTTTCTCTAAATATATATCATGTATCTCATGCATCAACCCTTTGTCTTCTGTCAGTTACGCATGGGTAGTGTATATGAATTGCGCTAAACTGGTTTTTGATTATCTTGGTGCAGCTTAGCTGTGGCTTTTCTGTTGGCAAATTATGCTTCTGTATAAATAACTGTTGACAAAAGAAGTAGTAACTGTTGAGAGAAAAACAATCAAAACATTTTATGTTGTCAAAATAATTGAGATAGCTTGAAGTTTATAAACCAGTGGAACAGTATCTATCATGTAGAGAGACCTTGTGGTACCTTTGAGACTAATTGAAAAAAAGAAGAAGTTGGCAGCATGAGCTTTCATAGACTTCAGCCTACTTTTTCAAATGCATTTAGTGGAGTGGAAACCAGGGGCAGACACATATATGCCATTGGTATGTGAGAATGTCAATTCAAATTCAAAATCCTTTGTGTATGAAAAGGAAGTAACAAGTCCAGTTTTAACTATGGTTGTTAGTGAACATAGACATTGGGAACTAGCCATTGTATCTGGAAATGAAGAGGCAAGACCAATTTGGCTTTGGAAACTAGCCTGTAGGTGGGGAAAATAGATGCCCCCCTGAGGATGGGGTCAGATAGTGTTGAAATGTGTGTAGTGAGCCAGGAAGCCATTATCCTTGTTCAATTCATGGCTGAGAGACTGTAGTTTATGGATGAACTCCAATTCTGCTGTTTCTCTTTCCAATCTACCTTTGTACTTCTTTTGTTCAAGGACCTCTGTTCTGAGGGTCAGGCTTGTGCCAGATGATGGACAAAAAGCAGACATTAGGAATGGGAATACACAAAAACTGGTGGCAGAACATTTCAGTCTCGCTGGGCATTCCATCTCAGACCTCAGAAGAGCAGGCCATGAGCAAAAGAACTACAAAGTTAGTTTGGAAAGAGAAACGGCAGAATTGGCGTTCATCCATAAACTAGTCCCTCAGCCATGGATTGAACAAGGAAAATAATGTTATATTTCCTGTGTCTAGAGTAAAATATCACAAGGAAGAAGATATTTGGGGATTTAAGTGCCAAAATAACTCAAGAAAAGCAGTTGGTTTGGTGTAATATTCTTCAGATTAGGACATTTTGAACAATCCGGTCATTTAGCTTACTTCAGGACAATCTATTCTCACTTCAGAACAATCTATTCTTAATGTAAAATATGTTATTATTGTAGTAGCCTTTAAGCCTGACCTGTTGGCTTTGGCTGCATCTGCACTGCAGAATTAATGCAGTTTGACATGACTTTAACTGTCATGGCTCAGTGTTATGGAATTTTGGGATTTGTAGTTTAGTGAGATATTTAGCTTTGGTGCCACACCAAACTACAGATCCTAGAATGCCATAGGAGGGAGTCATGACAGCAGTTAAACTGCATTAATTCTGTAGTGTGACAGCAGCCTTTGACTTATGGCAACCCCATGAATGAACCTGAGCATAAATTATTTCATATACTTTAGCTTAAAGTTTTTCAGGTTATCTCATGTGGGTGACTAGCAATTCTTTCTTTTTAGTGTGTGAGGTACTGGCACCATATATGTGTTCATTGGCACAAATGGTTTTTTCTTTCCTGAAAACTACCTGTAAATTAGCAACGAAGGGGTAAGAGACCAGCACCAGCCCAGGGACCACCACTCTGAGTAGCACTGCTTCAGCTGCTGTGGATCCAGATTTTTATTTCCTCTTCGGTTGAGAAATAAATTGAAAAATAGCATTGCTTTGCTCATATGACCCTCTGGGAATTTTTTTTCCTTATTTGTTTCTATAGCATGCTGTAGATTATTATAAAGTTCTGCTTAGCTAAGGAAGGGTTGATGCCATTTCAATTAGAGTTCCTTTTGCTGTTGGCAAGTAATAATGTTTTCAACAGTTGTCTGATTTTACATCTCATATCCTGTGTGTATGTGTGCACACACATATGTGCACACAGTCAAAAGAAGTTTGTTTACTTTTGAGGCACAAAAGTATCTAGGCAAAACGGTCAATATGCTTCCATTCCTTTGTTTGGTAGCCAGTGTAATTTACACCATATTGTTTTATTCCAGAACCTTGATAAATATCTTTTCTTGCTCTGCCAGCAAGAAGCTGGGATGATTCCAAAACCAGAAGCAGCAGCTTTTCTTTCCTCAGATTTTTCTTCTGAAATGTAGATGTAGCTTGACTTTTCCCATCTTCCCTACAATGAATGTGAGGCTTTCATAGCTTTGGCTAGGATATTGGCATTCTGCTCAAACAAATTTCCTCATCCTTAGAAACACAGGCTGTCATGGTTTTACTGTCCAAGAACATATCAGTTCCTTAGAGCATGCTCTCAGTGTTTTTATTATGGAACAGGATTCTTGTTATCTCCTGCTTGATTTCAAATTATTTTAAGTAATTACTTAGATCTGCAGCTTAATCTGAAATTATTTGAGGGATTGTTGTTCCTATTTGATGGGAGAGTTAACAGCTACCTTGAATCCTATGCTGGGACAAAGGCAGGATATAAATAAAATGAATACAATAAATAAATTGCATTCTGTAATGTTTTTGTGTTTGATTTTAAATGTCTTACATGGCAGCTTGAGCTATGGAGAAAGTAAAGAAAATTATTTTCAGTAAATCAAAATATTATAAAAGTATATTATGACTAGGTTGATACAGAAGACAGCCAGCATGCTATAGTGGTTTGAGCATTGGACTATGACTCTGGAGACCAGGGTTTGAATCCCGCTCAGCCATGAATGAATGACCTTGGGCAAATCACACACTCTCAGTCTCAGAGGAAGACAAAGTCCCCTTAACCAATCTTGTCAAGAAAACCCATGATAGGTTTGTCTTAGGTCGAAATCATAAATCATAAATGACTTTAAGGCACACAACAGCATATGATCTCTAAACACTTTTACTGAGGAGAAAAAGTGATTTGGGCCTCTGCGAAGACATAGCCACACCCCTCAAAGAGATATCAAAAATGTGTATGATCCATATCTAGATGTATATGTGTAACCATGATTCCATCACAGTCTTAGCCTAGCCTACTTCATAGGATTATTCTGATTGTGTGTGTGTGTGTGTGTGTGTGTGTGAGAGAGAGAGAGAGAGAGAGAGAGAATTCACATCTATGTTTCCTTCCTGGGTTCAGTAAAGCAAGGATACAAATGTGAGGAAATCAAAGAACTGTAGAGTCCTTGGTTCAGAGGGAATCAGGGAGCTTCAGTGGGGAGGATTAGGCATCAGAATACATCATTGTCCTGAGCATTTCTTCCTGAAAATAAGTTTCATTGGACTACACTAATTTATATTAAGAATATTTATTACTAAAATATTAAGATGC
>NC_056523.1:58924043-58937767 GCF_019175285.1 Sceloporus undulatus
TGCATTTTTATCTATATCTGTAACTAAATATTTAAAACAGATTTTTTTAAAATGAGGAACAGTGTATCATTTTTCTGATACTGCAAAGTCATGAATGCACAAACAATAAGTCACAGTCCTTAGATTTAACTGTAAGTTTAAAATTAACTTACCTTTCTTTAGAAAATAAGTATCGCTGCATGGGTTTACCCCATTCTTGTAGTATACTGAATAACAAGAGTTTGAGGTATGATAAAACCCTGTGGGATGTAGAACATAACAGCTATGACATCACCTGTACAGTTCAGTTGGACTGATATTGTTTCCAGAGTTCAAGCTGGGATGACAGAGACATTGTTGAACAAGAAGCACGTATACAGTCAGTCCTCCGTATCTGTGGATTCTGCATCCATGGATTCAAGCATCAATGACTTGAAAAATTCACATTTTTTTTTTATCAAAAGCAAATGTTGATGTTGCCAGTTTGCACAAGGAACACCATTTTACTAAGCCACTGTGTATCATGGGACTCTAGCAGCAGATACCAAGCTCCTACTGTACTTTGTTTTTTATAGTCTGTGATGAAAAATATTTTCCAGATTGTTCATTCACTAACTTTATAAGGACTTTATAACACTTCTTTGATTGAAAGCAGTAATGGATCTAGTTTACCAGCTTGGTCTTTTTGGAAAAGCAATCTCTCTTGTAGCCTTAGATTTTGTGGCCATACTTCAGAGGGATGGGCCATGCTCACTTCTAAATTTCAGTTACCTTTTCAGAAGCTATCTTCAGAAAACCCTCAAAAGTGCTTCTAAAATTGGACAGAGTTCAAGAAGCAGTTTGTGATTTGACACAATATAGAAGTTGGAGTAGGGGAAGTGTGTGTGGCTCTAGTGACATGGTGTTTTATCCTTCAATACTCTCAACTTAGGAGAAATGTAAAGAGTATTTTGTGGATTCTGTGAAGGAAACTTCTAACAATCTAACTATGAGAAAATGTAGGTGTGTGTCCAGAATGTGTGTGTGTTCCCTCCTGGATCACATCCTGTACCAAGTATTTAAACTGAACAGATGGTTTCAGCTTCTAAAATGTAAACTATCTCAAGGGACTCATGAATATATTGGACATGATCTTCAACAGACTTCTCCAATCCAATGAAAAGAACAAGACTCCAAGAAACCAAATGTGCCTTGTGTATAATTAAATTAAGTTCATATTATCTGAATGACAGGCCTTTTTATGTTGCTGTGGGGACATATTAACATAAAAAGAATAATGAAAATTAGAAGAGAAAAATATTCTGAGAGAAAAAAAATCTGTTTCTCTACTTTTACATTAAAGAACAAAAAAGTTAATTCTAGCATAAATAATTGTAAGACAAATATTTGTACCCCCAAATGCATTTCTTTCTTCTGTACATTTTGTATTTTGTTTCTGGCCACAAATTATGGTTATAGCAATGCAGTAAATTGTATATTAATAAATACCCTTTTAAGTGTGGTGACACATTTGGTTTAAGTGCTGAAGACTGAACTGTGTCCTTGTCATCTTCCTTCAATCAAAAAAGTAAAGCAAAAATGATTTAAAACTAAATTAATAATAAGAGAAATATGAGATGACAGTTGATAAAGAAATGGAATTTTCTCATAAAAGTAAGAGTAACAAGGCATTTTAAAGAAATTGTTACTGGGTGTCCATTTTCTCATTCAAATGTTTCATGAGTGGTAGGTTCTCTGCTCAAAACAATACTGACATTTGAATTAAGACAAAAGTAATACAACTTCAGACTACACTTTGGTGGCTCCTGAACATCCCCTTAAAACATTTGCTTTAAGACTCTTTAAGGGTATCTATTCAATTCTATCTTAATTTGTTTTTATTTTTCACCATATGCACTATAGATAGGCAATCTTATGTAATTCTTTGAATGGAGTAGCAAAATATTGGTGTTATTGTTCATTTGAGGAACATGCACGTTCTTATAGCCATAAAACACCCTGTTCATGGTCTTAGTACTCTCCTTCCCCACCTTATAAGAACTGGTCTTTCCTGACTATTTTCAGGTTAAGGGGTAGAATTCAAAAACATAAATGCTAAGCTTAGCAATATATATTCTTCTGCCAATGCTGTTTTATTTCCTTGTTTTGATATGCAACCAGGTTCAATAGCAGCACTGGAATGTCTTGAATCTCAGGATGTGGTGGAATTAACCGCTGCTTTTCTTCTTTCGTTCACCTTGAACTCTGACGTGATTGCATGTTTGAGAAAAATGCTCTGTACAAATCCCTGCTATGACAATCTTTGTGATTACAAAGGGTGTTTCCCATTTACCATATATTGTTTGCTGCTGGCACAAATCCTGCTGAAACACTGTCTCAGAGATGACTGGTTTTGCTTTTGAGACAGAGTAAATTTTTGAAATGGTGTGTAGAAGGTTTCTAATGTCAATGTTTGGTTAAGAAGAATACAGTTTTATAGGCTTTCTATCAGTGTGGCCTCTTAAACTGTGGGATATTGATTTGTGTCTGGAATGATAATTTGAAACATAATCCATTTGGGTTTTGTGTTCAGATTTAATAGTACTTCACACCTCTTTAATTTATTCTACATAAAGACAACTAACTTCCTGACTCTAGATAGGAAATGAAAGAAGGATGTGTTCTTTCTAAATTGTCAGGGAGAATTTTAGGCTCAAATCAGACATACAGGGCAAAAAGGAGTCCCTAAAACTGGGATCAATTTGAGGGATCCACTACTTTAATTTTTCAAAGGATTCATGAAGTGGATGTTTACTTTTGATGGTAAGATCATTTCTAAAAAGGAATCACAAAAAATGACAGATGTTCTCTTGGGCATAATTTTGTCTCATAATGCCCCTAGTGAGTGGTGGCTCTCCTTTTTAAATACTAGAATAGCATAGAAAGAAGCCAGGGATCACTAAATATTGTTCTAATTAAAGTTAAGAACTGAAAGATCAGCCATGACTTTGTTGCCAGTAATAAGCTTATTCTCAAGAACCATTAAAAAAATCTATCCTCTCCAAGTTTCTTGAATTCATCCCCAGATTTCCCATCTGCATATAGTTTTCAGTGTTTTTAATGTAGTGAATATGGTGCTGCTGTAATTAGACACATCTTCTTTACTCAAGTAAAGACAAGCAAGTTTCTCAAGTATCCAGTAATATTCAAACTGGCTTCCACTGACAGAAAACTGTAGAAATCCCAAATAGCTTTGCATCCATTTAAAGCAGTGATTGCCAGACTTTGGTCCTCCAGGTGTTTTGGACTTCAGCTCCAAGAAGTCCCAGCCATCTTGGCCAGTTGTCAGGAATTCTTGGAGCTGAGGTCCAGAAGACCTGGAGGACCAAAGTTTGAGAATCACTGACTTACAGGATAAGTTTCAATGCAAAGGAACACACACAAAATAATAATGAGAGTGACATTGTTGGAAGCAGATAAAGCATTTGAGGTATAGATGAAATATAGATATAGTTTGAGGTATAGATGAAGTTTGGAGAACATGGTAATCTAGCTAAGAATAAAGGAATTTCTAAAAATGTACAAGGAAAGGAAATAACTACGATAGACCAAAGTCTAATCTCTGATGTGAACATGATTTTGTGTATGTGTGTGTGAACAGAGTTTGAAGAAGATTTGGCAGCACAGTTCTGAGTTTGTTATTTACATATCCTTAACTTTTATTTTTAAATAATCAAACAATGTATTTTTGAAGGTGTCTGTCAAGAATTCATGAAACCACCTAGTTTTTATAGAGAATTATAGTCCGATACAAATGGGCAAAAAGCACCGTCCTGGGGCCTAAATTAGGTCTCAGAAGAGTGGAGCAACCACACACTCCTGAGCCCTACCACACCATAATGGTGTGCCCCCATCTACATGGGGGCTGCCATGGTGATGTTCACGTGATGCGGTGTAGCGCGTATGCACAGCATTTGGTTGCTGTGGCCTCCGCATGGGACAGAAAGGGGCAGCGTCTTGGTGCTCCTTTCTGCTCGTCTGTATTGGGCCTATAATACATTGATGTGAGGGATATTGGCATAAATAAATAAATATCTTTTTGCTCCTTTGCACTCTCCAGAGGCTGGATCCAGGCCACGGCATGAGTTTGCCACGGCCCCAATCCAGCCAGAAAAGGGGCGGCAACCTGCTGCCTCTTAGGGGCAATCTGTACAACCCCATAGTTAGCCAAGAAGGGACATTAAAAGTGGATGATTAAAAGTGGATGATCTGAAAGATAATCTTAGCAGTGGGATATTGAAAAGGAACTGGGGAACTAAGATATACTAATGGAAAACCAGTCAAATGAAGATTACAATAATCAGGATAAGCTATGACTAAAGCATGAACTAAGGGGCTCGACAGACGGGCGCTTTGCACCGGCCTGGGCCTGAACTAGGGGTGTGCGGGGGCTGAGCATTTACACACTGAGCAACCCTACTGTGCACCTCAGGTGCCATCTTGGTATGCCCATGTACAGATGAGGCACGTGATGATGACTTCCACACAGCACAGTGCCCAAACAGCGCCGCGCCACACAGACGTCATCATGGCACCCCTGCAAGCGGCGAACCCACTGGGAGCGGGTTCTTTTTAGGCTTCCCGGAGGCTGCAACATTTGGTTGGTGCTGCCTCCATCTGAGGCAGAAAAGGGCGGTGTCTGATAGAAAAGGTCTCATCCTGGCAAAATTATGAAGAAAAAATATTAATCCAGGCATGCATGTCTTTACAAACTTTAAAGATTTTCTTAGAAACCATTTAGATTTATACAGTGAGCCCACGCCATATGTGGGTTTGTTATAGGCGGTTTCCAGCTTACGTGGAAGCTGCCGGGAGAATGGGAGAACGGCACATGTGCCCGTGGTTCACGCGCATGGCCGCGTGGCGTGCACGAGCCCCATTATATGTAATGGGGCTCTAACATACGTGCTTTTTGCCTTACGCAGGGGGTCCGGAATGGATAAGGCATAAGGCAAGGGTGGACTGTACCCAGTAATGCTGTGATAAAAGAGAATAATGAATTGCTGTCATCACTTATTTATTATTTTTAAAAACTAAAGGCATTTACACTTTTTCATATTTGGACATTTTATTTAGCCCACATCTTGAAAGAAATACAACCCTATGTATCAGAACTGACATTCCTAGCATCAAAAGTAGTGGACAAAAACAATGAGAGGAAATTCAGACCTGTTCAATTTAATTTTTTCTAAAACAATATGTATGCCCATTTTGCATCCAGTCAGGCAGAAAGATACAGGCCCTATTTAGACGGGCCTTTGCAGTGCCCCCGTCACGTGCTAGGGGTTGGTCGAGGACGCACTGCCCATACATGCCTTACCCCTAGCATGTGACAAGGGCATCAAAATGGAAGCGCCCTGTACACATGGGTGCCGCCATTTTGACGTGATGGACACCTAGCGTCCACACGTCCCAGCGTCATTGTGATGCCGCGAGTGCACCATTGGCATACTGCAGCGTCTCAATCGCACCGCAAGAAGATCCCACTTTTTGTGGGTTCTTTTTGCTCCACGGGGAAGCCCCATGGTCTGAAGGCTGCGGCTTCCCTGCAGAGCAAACCAGGGCCGTGGGAGACCGCCCTTTTTGGGTGGTCTGTATCCCGCCATAGTTTCATCATTTGGAACTGAGGCCTTTTAGAATGTGTCACTTTTCAAGCATCATTTAGACTGATACTTTTTTTACTGCATTACTGTAGGAGCGAAAAAATGCCACATTGTAATTTATTGGTTGAATTTTTATAAAGTTCTTAGGGTATGAGTATAGTGGGTATCATGATCTACTCTAGGATTTCAGAACTGACTGCCTTTGTATGTGCATCACAAATATTGACACATAGAGATATTGCAAGTACTAGAACTGGTTTCAAATTAAAGATAAGAGTAATAGAGGAGATTGCAAAATCCAAAGGCCTAGAGTTTTTCATCCTGGAAATGCTATCAAAAACTCTGTATGCCTAATTGAAAATGATTAGTCTATTTACATATGGTGGGTTGGATCCAAATGTGATGATGATTTATGAAAACAAATCACTAGACTTTGTTTTGTAAGTGAAATTCTTTTGTGGTGAGATGACTTTTCATTCCTTCTTTCAAGTTGTGATTTTTATGCTATCAAGAATGCAATTTTTTTTCCTTAATTTGGAAAGTTGATAAAATGGAAATTCTAAACAGAGGCATTTCGGATCACAACCCAATTGTTTTAGAAATTAAAGAGACACACAAAATTTTTAATTGGCACTTAAATGAAGATTTATTGAAAGATAAAGAAGTGATCAAAGATGCTAAGATGATGATGAGAAATTATTTTAATGAGAATATGGACAAAGAGGTCGAACTACCCATAGTTTGGGATGCAGCTAAAGCTGTTTTTAGGGGTTTTTTTACTCAGCAGAATATTAAATATCAGAAAGAAAGAAACAAAAAGGTCACTACTCTAAACAAAATATTGAAGGAAAAGGAAGAGAATTTAATTAAACATCCAAGTAATAAAAAAGTATTAAATGAGATTAAAGCTCTACAAAAACAACTGGAATCATTCACTACGGAAGAATTGGGGGGAAAACTGAAATTGGCCAAACAAAATTATTTTGAACATGCAAATAAAGCAGGCAAATGGTTATCACATAAATTAAGGAAAGAAAAGCAGAAGAAAACAATATGTAGAATCAAGAAAGATGAAGTTATATTAACTAAACAAGAAGAAATCAAAGGAGTCTTTAGAGAATTCTACCAAAATTTATATGCAGAAAGAGCAGTTGATCTCCCAAAATTAGAGAAGTGTATTCAAAACTGTAAAATTCAACCTTTCTCAGATAAGATGAGACAAGATCTCAATCAACCCATTTCTAAATCTGAAATTGAAGAAGCTATCCAGTCCTCTAAATTAGGGAAAGCTCCAGGTAATGATGGGTTGACAAATTTATTTTATAAAACATTTAGGGAGGATGTGGTTGAAATTCTTCAATTATGAATGAAGCAATTTCAGGTAGTTTACCCCCATCATGGAAAGAGGCGGAGATAATTTTAATCCCCAAAGAAAATAAAGATTTGGAAGACCCATCGAATTATAGACCGATTTCCCTATTGAATTGTGATTATAAAATTTGCATATATATTAGCCAAAAGGTTAAAAAATTGTCTGAAAGATATAATTGGAAACGAACAAAGAGGTTTTTTACCTCAAAGATTTATTAGAGACAATACAAGACTTCTAATAGATGTTCTGGAATATTGTGATAACCATTATGATAAAAAATTGGGTTTATTTTTTCTTGATCTGGAAAAGGCCTTTGATTCGGTTAATTGGGATACTTTACTAAAGATGTTGAAGGTATTTAATGTGGGAGATAAATTTATTAGTTGGATAAAGACCATTTATAAAGATCAGAAAGCTCAAATTAGAATTAATGGAGAAAAGACAGAACCTATTGTGATACAAAGAGGTACTAGACAAGGATGTCCTCTTTCTCCACTTTTATTTTTGATGGTAATTGAAATCTTGATTAGGAAAATTAGTGAAACTAAAGAAATTGAGGGACTAAAGTTGAAAAGAAATAATTATAAAATCAGGGCTTTCGCTGATGATATCATTCTTTTCTGTGGAAATCCAGGAGACAACATCAAAAATATTGTAGAAACATTGGATAAATTTGGTGAAGTGTCCGGATGTAAAGTAAATAAAGATAAATCTGGTACTTTGATTAAAAATTTGAATAAAGATGACCAAATAAAACTAGAAAAAGAATCCGGTATTCGAATTGTCAAAAAAACCAATTATTTAGGGCTTCAAATATCCAACAAAACAATGGAATTATTTGAAAACAATTACAAGAAATTGTGGAGTAACATTAAAAAGGACTTGATTAAATGGAATAAACTGCAGTTATCTCTGATGGGGAGAATTGCAACAATAAAAATGTTGGTACTCCCTAAGGTTCTGTACTTGTTCCAGACCCTACCTATCTTTATTTCTAACAAAACATTCAAAGATTGGGACAAAGATATATCTCACTTCATTTGGAGAGGTCACAAACCGAGAATTAAATTTAAATTATTGCAGGACGTAAAGGAGAGAGGTGGACAAAATTTACCCAATTTGAGGCTATACTATGATGCATGCTGCTTGCTATGGATTAAGGATTGGATTTTGTTAGAAAACGACACTTTGTTAGACATGGAAGCAGATGGGATGAGTTATGGATGGCACGCCTATTTGATCTATGGAAAAGAAAAACAAAATAAATCCTTTGTTAGACACTGTATAAGAAGATCATTGATTGGGGTTTGGAGCAGATACAGGGCTAGGGCAATTTCAAAAATTCCAGATTGGACCTCCCCTCAAGAAGCTTTCTACAGAAAAGAAATGATAAAAGAAGATGATTGGATCAAATATAGAGATTTAATCAATAAAGGGAGCTCTGTAATAAATTTGAAATCTAAGGATCAATTAAATATGGAGGGATGGAATATAAATTGGTTTACCTATAAACAACTACAAGGAAGATTTCTAGAAGATGGTAAACAATATGGGTTTGCCTCCCCCAGTGACAAATCAGACCTAATTCAATGTATAATTGGCAACACGACGAAAATGATCGGGAAGATTTATAAAATATTACTAAATTGGGAAATGGAGGAAGAAGTGGTAAAACAGCAAATGATTACATGGGCCAACAATTTTGGGCACCCCATATACATGAGTCAATGGGAAAGAACTTGGAGGAATAACTTCAAATTTACGGTCTCTCAGAATCTACGAGAAAACTTTTATAAAATGTTCTTCCGATGGAATTTAACCCCAGTTAAAATTGCTAAGATGTCCAAAAACTCCAACAATATATGCTGGAAATGCAGGAAGGAGGTGGGAACCTTCTATCATTGTTGGTGGACATGCAAATTTGCTAAGGAATATTGGAAAAACATTAACAATCAAATTAATCTTATTATGGGTAGAGTAATCGAACACAAACCAGAATGTTTTTTGTTGGGAATATTTGAGGAAAATATAAAGGGGAAAGAAGAAAAATTATTGTACTATTTAGTGGTCTTGGCCAGGATATGTTATGCAAAATACTGGAAATGTCAAACAAACCCGACAATTGAAGAATGGATTCATAAAATCTACGAAGGGATAGAGATGGACAGACTGACTCAAATCTTGAGGGACAAATCTACAAATAAGATAGAAGACAACTGGGAAGTTTTCTTGAAATTCTTGGATCTTAAGTGGGGTATTACGGCTATATATTCGGGATGAGATATGATATACTGTATAGTAACACTCTATAAATGGTATTTCAAACAGTACATTAGATATACTTTAAGGAAGATATATTTTAAGGGTGAGTGGATCTGGATTGTTACTTTGTTGCATTTTAAGAAAGGCAATGCTAATTAAGGATAATACGAAGGCTGGTGAAGGGAAGTTCTGTCTCTGTGTGAATGTGAATTAGATTGGTTGGATATTAATTATTTACTGAAGAATTACCAAGAGGAAAAGAATGGGAATATTAAAGTATCATAGTGGGAAGGACAAGTAAGTGTGGAGGGTTTGAGTAGGATAAATATTAGAAGTTAGGATAGTTGAAGGAGAGGTGGTAGGGAAGTAAGGAAGAAGATAGATTGAGAAAGGTACAGAGTGGAAGGTTTAAAGTTTGGAGGGTAAATGCAACCATAAGAAGGATCTCCTCTTGTGTATCCTGGTAAATAAGTGAGAATGGATTGTTGGGATAATTGTATATTTGGTATTTTATGTGGTTTTTTTTGTTTTTATTTTTCCATATATATATATATATATATATATATATATATATATATATATATATTTGTTTACTTGTTATTTGTTATTTGTTTGTCTGATGTATATAGATGAAATCAATTGTAATGTTTCCTTATATATACATATTTTTGTATGTGTTTGTTTTAATAATAAAATAAAAAAAAGAATGCAATTTTTTTTAAAAAAGTACTGTATTCCCAATCTTTTTCAATGAGATTTATTAAATGTTTGCTCATAAAGATGATTAAAGCAAAATGGCTCTGAATGCCTTCCCCCAGTGGTTTATTTGGGTTTCATATATGGTTATTCACCACTACTGTATTGATGTATTGCAAGGGTGGGCAAAGTGTGGCCCACAGACTGTAGGCAGTCTCCCCTAGGCTGTTTTTGCCATACTTGATCCCTCCAGACTTCCCATTTTCTGACCCCCTAAAAAGCCATTAGGACTGGCAAACCACTCTACAACTGGCACACAAAGACAAGATAAAAGAAGAAACTAATTTCTCAAATCCAAAATGGGCTTCCAGTCATTTCTGGATTTGTTCATTCATTTTTTGATATTTCTGGGCAGCCCTGCACCTCCCAGGGTCAGGAAATTTATCTCAGGACCTCTTGCAATTCTTCACCCTTGCTGTACAGCCCTTGAGTAGAAGTGTTTTTTACTGAATGCCAACAGCACATCAATATGTGTGATCTTGGGGGCACTGGAAAACAGGGATGTCTTCAGTAACATTTGGAAACACTTTCCGCAAAGAACAAATATTTTTGTAAATATTTATTGCCTTGTAAATGTCATTCAAAATTAAGTTATTTGTTACATAATCTTGTCTACAGTGTTGATTATGTAAAGAAGACATGTAAACTATCTTAAACAAAATACTAAAGAATGACATCAAGAAAATAGATTTGAAAATTGCTGAATTAAAATTCAATAAATATTTTAATAAACTCCCTGTGGGTCGTATTAATGTTACAGTCTTTGGAAAATTATGTTACAGGAGACTAAATCATGGAGCAATCTTTCCTGAACACTGGAGTGCAGGGCAGAGGTAATGTTTTATTTTCACAAAAGGGAAAAAATAACTGTGTTAGATAGAAGAAGAAGCAAATAACATTAGGGCAAAGCTTGGGGTGACTCCATTGTCAGTTAGATGGTGAATGAGGTCCAGGTTGTATCATGAACTTTAAAGGACACTGAGGCCTGATACAGACAGCCAAAATAAAGCTGCTGCGAGTCACTTTGGAGGTATGGTGTTTCAATGATACATGCGTCCTAAGAGTCCAGAAGCCACACCAAAGCCACGCTCCAGTCCTAAGGACTGGAGTGCAGCTTTGGTGCAGCTTCCAGACTCTTAGGATGCATGTATCATTGAAACACCATACCTCCAAAGTGACTCAAAGTAGCTTTATTTTGGCTGTCTGTATAGGGCCTGAGTTTGTTGTTGTGTACTTTCAAGTTGTTTCTGATTTATGGTGATGCTAAAGCAACTCTGTCATGGGGTTTTCTTACCAAGATTTATTCAGAGAAGGGTTGCCTTTACCTCTCTCCAAGACTGTGAGAGTATGACTTGCCCGAGGTCACCCAGTGGTTTTTGTGTGTCTGAGCAAGGATTTGAACCCTGGTTGTATCCAGAGTTCTAATCCAACACTCAAACCACTACACCACATTGGCTCTCACACAATGTACTGAGCCTATCCCCAAAATAGGTTCAGTTTGTGGGAAAGCTTTTTAAAAGTTCAAACTAAAACCTAGAATTAATTCAGTGCCAAATTGCATTAAAGCCCCCAGCTTCCACTGAATACATTAATTGAAGCAAACAAGCTAAATGTGTACTAAAACGTGCTAGTTTTTGAAATCTCCAGGGCTCCTCCTTAGGTTAGAGCAGTACTTCTCAAATAGTGGGGCGCGCCCCCCAGGGGGGACGCGAGGCTCCGTAAAGGGGGGCTCGTTTGACCAATTTTATAGACAAATTTACAGTCACATGGGGGGCGCGAAATGTTTTCTTCTTCCTAGGGGTGGGGCATGACAGAAAATAACTGAGAAGCACTGGGTTAGAGGATGTTGCCATGGGGTAGGAGATTGAGAGCTGCTTGGTTTTGAAGCCATGGAGTCTGTATTTCATCACAGTCTTAAAACGGAATGTGGCAGCAGGCATTTAAATTAAAATTCTGCCATGGTGCTGTCATGGTTTCAGGTTTTCTTCTGACACTGAAATGTTCATGGCTTCACATCCTATGAAAAGATGCCATTGGAAACAGGAGTATGAATCAAATGAACATCACTAGGCTCTGTGCAGCTCTTATGGCACAACCTAAACTGATTATTGAAATAGGTGCCAGTTTTATGTGGTAGTCATCCACAGGAATGCTTTCCTTCCCTGCATGTGAATCTACCATTTTTTTTTAAAATGGTTTAAAATATTAGAAAATATTCTGAAGAAGATAATAATGAAGATGTGTATGCTGTTTGCCTTCAAGTCATTTCCAACTTATGGCAACCCCAAGGCAAACCTATTGTAGGGCAAGATTCTTCAGTGTGGGTTTGCCATTAGTATGGGGTTTTGTGGGGCTTGTTGTTTTTCTTGTTGCATATTGTATTTTCTTTGTTGTTACCCACCTCGATCCTCAATCAGAAGAGGCGGGATATAAATAAATAAATAAATAAATAATAATTATCATTATCATTATTATTATTATTATTATTATCATGACTTGCCCAAAGTCACCCAGTGGATCACCATGGCTAACTGGGGATTCAAACCCTGCTCTCCAAAGATGCTCAAACCACTACACATACTAGCTCTCACAGTAATGAAGATAGGAGTGTATATTTTGTATGCATTTTTTCTCGCTGTTTAGGAAACAGAAACTATTCCTATAGTAATTTCCGTGTAGTTTTCCGACAGCAATATGTATCAGTTAGTTTTGGACCTTGAAGAGTATTTTAAAGAACAAGTTAGAGAGAGAGAAAAAATACATGTATCATAAAGTCTATATGCCCAGTAAAAAGAAGCAGTTCTCAAATACAGGATATACTTTGGACAATTTTACATTTCTTATTGGAACAATTTATATGATTCAGGATAGTAGGAAGACATGGTAAGAAAGGTTCAAAAAAAATTGGAAAATATTTGAAAAATGTATTTCTCAAGTGCTGAGTCCCTAAAAAGAAGAATGTACAGGACTTAAGCAAGGGTTTATATTCCAGATGATCCCTAAGGAAGGTTTCTTTCCCTACCCCTTTAGTAACATGACATAAAGAGGCAGTTCCAGAGACCTAACCTTTACCCAATGAGGATGCCATAAGTGTTCACCTGAACACTATATCTTCCCCCACCAGCAGCCAGGTGACAGCCTATTTATGACCATACGTGCGCCAATTGTCCATGTCTTCAAACAACAGTGTGGGGCAGCCAAAAAAACCCTGGAAGGGGGAGAAAATTCCTACCTGGCCCCAAAGCAACCAGAATACTCACACTCACAGGTGGGAGGGTGAGTCAGCAAAATTGCAAGAGGCTACAGGGAGGGGGTGCAGGCTTTTACAATACTTAATGTACTGAAGAGTGGCATGTGTCAATTTATCTAGCACTTAGACTAGTCCTAGTGAAATCGCCCCTGCACATATATAACATTGCATTCTGTGAGTTATAGGAGATTTTTATTTCAGTGAATATATTCCTGACCTCATTGAGAAATCCAGTGTCCTCTCTCCCTCCTGAAAAAGAATTGATTTCCCTTAAATGGGGTGACCACTCCACCTGCAGAGAGCCAGGGTATCTGACTTCTGCTTTGTTACTCCATGGTTTGCGAAAATACAGCATGGGTATTTTTTTTGCCCCAGTACATTATATTGACTGGGATAGAAAAAATTATTCCAGTAGCAAGAAAATCCTAGATTTGTTGGGACAGGTGTGTGTGTGTGTGTGTGT
>NC_056523.1:58937777-58971523 GCF_019175285.1 Sceloporus undulatus
GAGAGAGAGAGAGAGAGAGAGAGAGAGAGAGAGAGAGAGAGAGAGAGAGTATATATTGCAAACTTGGGGAAACTTTTTATGACTGTGAAGGTGACAATGCCTCAGAGTATCTATGTTGTTGGTCTCGTTACATTAGAATATGCAACCAAATGTGTCTTTGGGTGCATCTACACTGTAGAAATAACACAGTTTGGCATCACTTCAACTACAATGGCTCCATTCTACAGAATTCTGGGATTTGTAGTTTTGTGAGCCACGAGTACTCTTTGGCAGAGATAGTACAGACCTTGCAAAACTACAACTATCAGGATTTCATAGGCTACAGCTACAGCACTTAAAGTGGTGTCAAATTGCACTATTTCTACAGTGTAAATGCACCCTCCATGGGACTAATATGCCCTGTCTTTCTGTGTGAGGGTCAATCAAGGAAAGACTACTGAAGCTGAAAAAGACTGGCATATATTGACTATGAGTCAACAATGTGATGCAGTATCCAAAACCAATGTGATTCTAGGCTGCGTCAATAGACGTATAGTATAGATCAAGGGAAGTAATAGTACCACTGTATTCTGCTTTGGTGAGGTCTCACCTGGAATACTGTTTCCAGTTCTGGGCAGAACAGTTCAAAAAGGATGTTGACAAACATGTCCAGAGGAGGGTGACCAAAATGGTGAAAGATCTGAAACTATGTTCTGTGAGGAGAGACTTAGGGAGCTGTGTATGTTTAGCCTGTAGAAGAGAAGATTAAGAGGTGATATGATAGCTCTGTTTGAAGGGGTGTCATATTGAGGATGGAACAAGCTTGTTTTCTGCTGCTCCAGAGAATAGGACCCAGAGCAAGGGGCTCAAACTACAAGGAAAGAGATTCCACCTCAGCATTAGGAAGAACTTTCTGACAGTAAGAGCTGTTTAGCAGTGGAACACACTCCCTTGGAGTTTGGTGGAGTCTTCTTCTTTGGAGGTTTTTAAACAGACTGGATGGCCACCTGTTGCGGGTGCTTTGATTCTGTGTTCCTACATGGCAGGGGGATGGACTGGATGGCCCTTGAGGTCTCTTCCAACTGTATGATTCTGTGATTCTAGTATCTCTTCTTAAGATTTAATTAAGCTAAGTCCTAGATTTCTATAATTAAATCAAGTCTTGTCTAAAAGAAATTAGAATTAACTCACTTCACTGCATGTACAGATCTTTGAAGCCAGGAACGTATTTGTTAGGTGACAAATCCCAAAGGAATTGAATTAAAGAATTATTCTTTCTCACAGATCTTAAATTTTCACTTTACAAGGCTTTTTTAAGGGTTTATGAGTTGCTCTAGTTCCCTACAGCTTCACAATTCTACCACTTCAGTGGCTGAGGCTGCCAAGCAAGAACAGCTGGTAAATTCACAACTGTACATTTTATATATTTATTTCTTCATTTGCATAGATTTTCAGATGAAATTCTCTGGCTCTAGGGAGGAATGTCCAGTTGGGATTTCAATTTAGTCTGTTAATGAAGTGACACGTATTTGGAAGCTCGCTTGGCTGCTGAGCTTATTGGTAGGCACCCCATGGAAGAGACTGCTGTGTTGTAAGTTTCAGGTTTCTTTTTCTTTTAAAAAAGGAGACTTACTTTGATTGCACTTACTTCTTTTTGATGTGTTTTGTGTCTGTTTTTCTGTCATTCTGCTATAATCACAAGCAGGGCATGTAGGGGAAGGATGACTGCATTGTTAGGTTACTGCCACTATTGATGATGAAGGGTAGAAGAACATGTCACTGGTCACTGGAAGACATGGCTTGAGAAAAGTAGAGCAAGAAACTTTCTGGGGCTGCCAAGTACAGGGACTCCACTAGATGGTAGTTAACCAGCACCAAGTTTAGGTTTGACTTTGGCACATGATGAGTACTGCTGCCTATGCTACAACCAATATCATGCAGTCATCTATAGCACCTCCCCTTCCATCAATGTGTTCTGGTAAAAGCGGGAAACTATACTGTCTCCTACGGACATAAGCAGTAATAGTTGTCAAACAATGCATTGCTTATCCTGCTGTGCCATTTGGAAGTAATAGATTCTGGGGTCTGTAAAATGAATATGCCTCTAGTCACATGAAAGCAATTGTCTCATTCATCTGTAAATGGCACTTGTCGCCCCAGTATTGCTATTGTCAGCATGAGAGTTCTACTGTGGTAATGGCTATAACAGACTCTACTTAGGAATGCAGTCTTTAGACCAGAGCTTGGGGGCTTCTTGAAGAATCTTGGTAGCATGTGTTTTGTCAGGTTCATTTTCCCACTGCTGCTACAGCTGCCACCAAAGGTTGGTGGCAATTGCAGCAGCTCTGTGGTACAGGTTGACGACCAAGTGTCTTCTTGTATCATATATAAGAACATAGATTAGAGCAGCTGTTCCCAAACTTTGGTCCCCTAGAAATCCTGATTGTTGGCAAAGTTGGTTGGAGCCTCTGGGAGCTGAACATCTGGAGGACTAAAGTTTGGGAAACACTGGATTAGAATGTTTCTCATAATTTTTCCAGATCAATTAGAGAGCAGGCAAACAGTCATATCTTTGGGTGTTGTGGAGGCTTTTAGTAGCTCCAAATCTTAGGTGGAGGGGGGAGGTAAATCAAGGTTGATGAGGAGCACAACCTTGATAGAAACACACCGAATGGCCACATGTGGTCCATGGGCTGTGTCGTCTCCCCTTATCTATCCCAGTAGCAGCAGCCCTTCAAGTTGCTGATTTCCAGCCATACTTCTAGGTACTAGGGCACCACACAACAATATTCTTAAGGAAATTGAGGGAGGCCTCTTCTGGATGCCAGTTCCTTTTTAGATACCATTAAGTTGAGGCAAAATGAAAAACCATTAGAATTTTCAGAGAGAGAGAGAGAGAGAGAGAGAGATTTATTTTTTAAAAAATTAAACAGGGAAGAGGAGAAGGAAGGCATCTCTGCACATACACACAAAGCATTGCTGTGTTTGATGGAAGCCATCATAAAAAGAGCTACTGACTAGTTACAAGCTCAAATCTTCAATAATGTTCCAGTACTGGGTAGCTAAATAATTGCTATTCAGAAGTTTTTTAAAAAAAAAAAACCCTATATAGTTGTTTTAGATAGAGATTCATGGGCTTTTAAATAATCAAAACAAAGCCCTCAAACCACCCAATTTTCTGCATTGCTGCTTCAGCTTACCGGTCCAACTTTGATCTTGTATGTTTTCAAAAGCTGCACATGTTGCAAGATTTTGGAAAAATCTGATCTTACAGGT
Organism: Sceloporus undulatus; assembly: GCF_019175285.1. Taxonomy (NCBI): domain Eukaryota; kingdom Metazoa; phylum Chordata; class Lepidosauria; order Squamata; family Phrynosomatidae; genus Sceloporus; species Sceloporus undulatus. The sequence goes on from NC_056523.1 coordinate 58,941,033, forward strand.
TTCTCTTAAATATTGTTTCGATCTTGAAGCTTGTCATGTGGGTGCACCACAAAGAGTGTTTGGTTTTAGCCTTGATGCCTTGGGTGGTAGTATGCAATAAGTAACAAAATACTGGGAATAAAAGAAAAATCCTGAAATGTATCCCTCCAGCTATTGCCCAGCTGAGAGACAGAGAAAGAGAAAAAGAGACAGGATGTAAAGTAAAACCAGCATTTCTTCCTTTGATCAAAGTTGAGATTCTCCCACCACCCAGCAGGCGATTAACACATAAGTAAATTCTCTTGTAAAAGCCATGACTGGAGAAAAAGCAAGTGTCTGTTCAGCACCTAGAGAGCAAACTTTACTTCTTGAGTATGCAGCTTTCAAGAGAGAGGGGATGTGGGAACATTCCCTTTCAAGTTCAGAGTTATAAGTAAGGGTAGGTCATCTCCAAGAATTGTCTGTCAGCAAAGTGACTGTTTCTCTGTAGAGTCTGTCTCTTGTCATAAATACAACAGTTGCCATGTGTATGAAAGAGGAAGCGCCAAATTAGGTCCTGCAGCTTAATCATAAAACAGGCATTGAGACTCATTTGGCATGCCCTGCAGTATTTATTTACTTCCTGCAGTATTTATTATCTGTATTGGGAAAACTGCTCTTCCCTATTCAGTGGTATTTCTGTGGGATCAGCAAAATAATTGCTTCCATTGTGACCTTGCTTTCAGCCTCCCTTTTATCATGTTGCTTTTTGAAGTGATAGTAAGTGTCATGACACTTGCCCTCGACATGATGTCACAACTGTCAATCATTTGCAGCCATAAGTAGCCAGGCCAGGGCCCGAATGTCCTCTGGACAACTTCGTGTTTGCATTTCCGTTACAAAGGGGCTGCCATTGTTATTACACCTGCTAGTGTTCAGTGTCACTGACCTCTCATTTAATGCACAATCAAGTGTGTATTTTTGAAAAGAGTTCAACTGGCACCCAGCCCACTTGAATTAGACAATTTGTCATGCACTGCTATCTGCTACTGTGAGGAAAGGAGAAGAATACAACATATGCTAATAAGCTGGGAACTTTCCACGAAGCCACAATATAATATCCCAATGGTATTTTCTGAATGGCCTTTTATCTTTAAGTGGGGTACACGATCTAGTGTGACTGATGAAAGCCATTCACCCAGAGTCTTGCATGCATGCACATACATATATGTACACATATGCACATGCTTTTATTTATTCTTGTTGACAAAATTCTTTCAGTGTTGCTTCCCTTGGAGTAATCATTTAAATTTACTCCAATAAATTGTATTAAACTCCAGATAAGTTCACAAATAAATGATCATAAAATGACTATGTTAAATTGATCCATTAAATATAATCCTTATGCTCATGTTAATATTTTCCTCTTGCTTTGTTACGGTTTGTCTCCTCCTGTGCATTAGCACCACAGAGATCTGTGACTGTAGCTTCTGTTTTGTCTCCTGGGAGGCATTCTTGCCTCTTTCACTAGGAGCACAAGCTGAGTCATCAGTGTGATGCAGCAGCTAAAAAGGCCAATGCAAATCTATCTGCATTAATAAAAGTATAATATCTAGATCAAGGGAAGTCATAGTGCTGCTCTATTTTGCTTTGGTCAGGCCTCACCTGGAATACTGTGTCCAGTTTTGGGCACCACAATTCAAAAAGGATCTTGACAAACTGGAACATGTTCAAAGAGGGCGAATAAAATGGTAAAGGGTCTGGAAACCATGCCTTATGAGGAGAGACTTGGGGAGCTGGATATGTTTAGCCTGGAGAAGAGATGGTTAAGAGGTGATATGATAGTACTTATACAAATAGTGTATCAGTATTTGAAGGAGTGTCATACTGAGGATGGAGCAAGCTTGTTTTCAGCTGCTCCAGAGAATAGTACCTGGAACAATGGATACATACTATAGGGAAAAAAGATTCCATCTAAACATTAGGAGGAACTTCCTGACAGTAAGAGCTGTCTGTGTGGGGGAATCTCCTTCTTTGGAGGTATTTAAAGATGACCATCTGTTGGGGAATCTTTGAGAGTTTCTGTATGGCAAGGGGTTGGACTGGATGGCCCTTGTGGTCTCTTCTATGATTCTATGGTTCTGTGGTGGACTACTGGAGAGAGGATCGGGCTGAAGTTCAAGTAAACCTTCCTTCCTTCCTTCCTTCTCTCCCTCCCTGAAGTGGCATTTTTATGAGAAATCATTGGCATTTGGAGGAAGCAGAGAAAGTAGGAAGCAAGACTGAAGATAAATCACTGTAGCAATATCAGCAATGCCATGGCAGCTTTACTGAAAGGGAATACAGTGTGCTCTCACCTTACTTGGGCGATCCATTCCAGACCCCCTGCATAAGGCAAATCCCGTGAATGATCAAGCCCCATTCCTTTGAACAGGGCACACAGCTGTGGTGTGTGCCACGACATGGGCGTGCACCCCATTTACTATATTGGGGCTTGCTGTCCGCATGGCCTCAAGTCCGTGTATGGTGAGCCCATGTACAGTGTAGGTGCGCTGTATCGTCAACAACAAAAATAATACAGAGAGAGGCATTAGAAATGAGGAGCAAGGCAGAGATAAATATATAGCCAACAGGTGCTATATCAACAGAGCCTAATGCAGCTAAATTTTAGCAACATATTTAGTGGCAGCAGTGGTGCATGGGGTCCTTCTGGTAACAACCTGGGTTGCACAGTGCTCTCTTAAAGTGAATGAAGGTAGATTTATTCGGTAGTAAGTGTAATGTTCAAGAGAAACTTAAAATTCTTCCAAACTGCCCACTAAGACTTTATAAAACAAAAAACTGGTCATCACCTACCAACCCTGTATTAAGCCCAGCTATGTAAATCAAAACCAATACAATACATGGGTTAAAATATGTTATCCAAGTATTCACAAACACTAGAAAACCTTCAGGAGTTTAAATTAGTAAATAAAGTCAGCCTGTGTGTTACAGACGCTTGTGGTTTCAGTTATATACAAAGACCTCCAAATAACAGTGATGTTATTTGCCACTGCCTTGTGCTATCTCATTGCTGCTTGCACTGTACTTGCACTATCTCGTGCTGCTCAAACTACCTTATGCTGCTCATGTTATCCTATGCTGCTCAAACTATCTGGTGCTGCTTGTGTTATCTCGTGCTGCTCACACTATCCTATGCTGCTCACACCATTTCAAACTGTTCATGCTATCTCATGCTGCTTGCGTTATCCCACACTGCTCACACTATCTTGTGCTGCTTGAACTATTTTGTGCTACTCATCCTACTTACACTATATCATGCTGTTCGTGCTGCTCACACTGTCTAGTGCTGCTCATATTATCTGATGCTGCTCATGCTATCTGGTTCTGTTCATGTTGCTTGTGTTGCTCATGCAATCTCATCCTGGACGCACTATGTCATGATGTTGATGCTGATGAAGGAGTTGTGCTGGCGAATCTTGCTCTGGTCACACTACCTTGTGCTGGCAAAGAGGTCATGCTGGCGACAGAGTTGTTCATTTTGAGTAATCAAAATAGGATTTCCGATTATACTCAAAAATTATATTATGTAAAGATTTCTGGAATGAGTCCCTTGCACAATACACAGGCTGATATACTTATGTATAGAATTTAATGACCAGAACAAGTAGTCACTTGATAGAGAATACAGTAATGCATCTACCTAGTAAAGTGATTCAGTATATGGATTATAAGCCTTCCTCTGCCCCCTTTCCTCTCCTTATTTCTGATCATTCTAACTGCACTGACATCTCTAACTCTCACTCACACTGACAGCACCTGCTATTGCTTCTCTGTCATGTCTCTGTTACTGTCAAAGGACAATTAGTACCATTAGGAAGTTGAACGTGTATTTTAAAATCAGTGTCATTCCTGGTTCAATTTTTATTAGTATTAGACACCAAATCTCACTGAATCTAAAATAAGGAAAGTTAATTCATGGGCTGGACAGTCAGCCTTCTCCATCTTTCAGCCTGGATATAGTGCTGGAATGGGTCACTGTATTGTTGAGTTTGACATGTGCTGAGGGTCATGATCCACATTAAAAAGGGTGCTGCAAACATAGCACAGATTGGCACATATCAGGTTGTAGGTACATATTCCTATTTCAATATTATACACTGAACAAGTATGGTAAAAATCATAATCTTTTATCCCTGCTGCTCATAAACTCTGTATGATTTGAAGCTAATATAATGGGCTGTTGTTGCTTTTTAAAATAGGAATACATAGAAATGTTATAATTACTATCTGTTTTATTTCAGCCAGACTGTTGAGTAATGGAAATTTTAATTTAGCTACTGATTTATTGTTGGAAAATTGTATAAAGCATTTTTAAAATCCTTTTACCAGCTGTAGCTGCATCATAGATATGTACCCTTGAAATTATTTCTTGAATGTAATTCACTGCAATAAAATGTTGGCTTTTCCAGTGGTAAGAGTCAAAGACAGAGAAGAAAGAAGAAATTATGGGAAACAACTCAGAGATCTTGTTTAGGGAAAGGTGACATATTAAACTGAATTTAGAAAGTATTTTTAAAGTGCTGAATTTTATTATTAAACTAATTCAGTAATTTCAAATGTCAATCAGCTGAAGCCAAGACAATAAAAAGTCTTGTGGAAACTGAAAGATTAATGTATTTATATATTTTTATGGATTACAGTCCATCAGATGAAATGTTATCTAAAATTTCTGGAATATATACAATGCATAGAATTGGAAGTGCAGTAGTAGATAGTGAGGTCAAAGGGAAGATGAATGTGGATGGTGGCAGTTTCTTCTCATGCACATAAGGCATACTTACAGACATCCTCCCAACATTAAATATTTACTTACAACAGATCACACAGCAAGGTTACAGAGTTCTCTGCAGTGTATTGAGATAATCTTTCCTGATACCTGCTCTGGCAACATCAACTGCCATCAAGCTGGCTTTGACTTAAATGGCAACACTGCATCGGAGACCGTCAAGACATTCTATTTTTAACAGCCCTTCTCAGGTCCTGCAAACCCAGGGCCATGACATCCTTGATTGAGTCTTTCCACCTGTAATATGGTCTTCCTCTTTTCCTACTGCCTTCTACCCTGCTTTTGCACTTTCTTCCTAGACTTTCCTCAGTACTACTGCAGCACCAAGTAATGTCATCAAGAGTTCATTCACTTGTTCATCTTCGATTATGATATATGCCATCTTCTGTCAACAAAATGTGTGCTTTTATATTCAGCTTAGGGCACAGCAGTCAATCTTCTTTTGTTGTTGTTACTGTGTGTGGGTCAATCTCAACTCATGGCAACCCCTTGGATGAGACACCGCCAAGACCCCCTGTCCTCCATTGCTCTTCTTAGGTCCTGTAAATTCAGGCCTGTGACCTCTCTGATTGAGTCTGTCATGTAGTGTGTGCTCTTCTTCTTTTTATAGTGCCTTCTACCTTTCCTAGCATTGCTACTTTTTCTAGTGAGCCATTATTGCTTTTTCTGATGAGTCATGCCTTCTCATGATGTGGCCAAAGTATGATCATCTTGGCTTCCTAGGAGATTTCAGGGTTGACCTGCTCAAGCCAAATCTACACACACAAAATAGACATGAGCCAGACATCAGGATGGCAGTATTTTAAAACCAGTGAGAGAACATTTCAGGCTCTCGGGATACTCTTTTACTGACCTTAAAGTAGACATTATAGAGCAGAGAAACTTCAAAGGGAGGTTAAAGTGAGAGGCTTCTGGGATACAATTCCTTATGAGGTTCCACTGCAGCATTAGAGGACTGAACTGATGCAAAGATATTTTCCTCATACTGCATGTGCTCATTGGTCTGCCTGCTAACAGGTCTGTTGTGTTATCAGCTACGGTTTGGTGAATAATAGCAGAAAATAAGTTTGTTTTAATTGTCACTGACAGTATATTTCTTCATTTAATTTCTCTCTGACGTCATAGTCTATAGATCCATCCCCAACTATGTCGATTATGTTTATATCTGGATAGCACTCCATGCATCTGAAAAAGCTGACTGTAGTCTATGAAAGCTCACATGATAATAAATGTGTCAGTCTTTAAAGTGCCAAAGATTATGTGTTGTTGTTTACATTAATGATATAACACAAGAAGAAATTATATGGTGTGATGTACCACTTATTTATTTCATTTATTTTTTAATTTCATTTCTTTATTGAATAGTGGTTGCCTTCAGGGGGCCCCTTCACCCATGTCATCTTACATTAGATGGCAATATAATCAGTTTTGCAGCTGGTGCTTTTACACATAGTCTCGACTGTTACAACAATTAGGGACAATTGTAAAATGTTTAAACTTGACTTTCACAAAGTAGGAATGACAGACACTGGTTTTCAGATAAAGACAGGAAGTGTTTCCTCTCACTCATGTATTTTCAATTGTCTTTCCACATTTCTCCAGTCTGCGGGCTTTTAAAATTGCTTACTGGCAGTTTGATATATGCAAGTGAAAATTACAAGAGGATGCATATAATTCTGACTAAAGTGTAGCTCGTGTAATCTATCACAATTTATATTTAAAAGTATCTTGATATTAAAAACCAGATTGCATTATAAGGTTGTTATGGTCAGGAATGAGAACCAGCAATGGGCAGAAGAAAAACTTTAATGTATAAGAAATTTTTATGATGCATCTTGATGTCAGTTATCCAAAGAACGCATTACAGCCAGCCCTTGGTATATGTGGAATTGCCATCCACAGATAGCAAGCCCACATTGTTCCCAATGGTGGTGTGGCCACGCAGCTGCTCCACTATTAGGAACAGGGCTTCTTACCTGCCTCCCAGCCGAGGGCTCAGAAGGCCAGAGAAGCTTCTCCTGGCTGGAACACAAAAAGTTTCAGGATCTGCCAAGCTGCCTCCGCCCCACCTCTTCAACATTCTCATCAGCCTCCTCCCCGGGGGATTGATGGCTCCCTCCAACAAATAGCTGACCAGAATGTGAAACAGGCATGCGCAGAGGCAGCCATTCATCAGAGGGAGCCATCAATCACCTGGGAAGGAGGGCTGAGTCATTGACATCTCCCTCCAATCAATGGCTGACAAGAATGTGAAAGAGGCAGGTGTGGAGGCAGCCCAGTGGGCCCTGAGTTAACTTTGTGTGTTCTGGCTAGGATAGGCTCCCTCTGGAGGCAGCCCAGCTGGGAAGGGGCTTGGGGAACAATCGTTCGCACTTCCTCCATCTTATTATTCTATTACCACATTGACCGGTGTATAAATTCACCTAGTTTTTCTGGGTCCATTTTGTAGTATAAATTTCTCAAGTCATAGATTAGTATATACAATAATCAAAACCCAACCTTTACATGAATTTACCTCTGATGACCCAAAGCTAACTTTACAACATTGTAAAAGACAACAAAGGAACAAAGTTCTGAAGCTGCTATTCTGAGATAGCAGCCAAAGCTGTGAAAAATGACTCTTCCTATACCCTTGCTACCAAATTAAATCAGTTGATGATAACAGTTGATGATAACAGAAAGAATTATTTGGGCTTAACAAATATGCCAGAGACAGTAAAATGTAGAATGTGTGTAGAAGGACAGAAGCAGTGTCCTAAGTATACTTGGGAATGTAGCTAAAAGAGCCATAGCTCAGGATCATCAGAAAACAATCAAGATGAAACTGACTGGAATGGACTGATTTTTTGTATATTATGACATAAGTTGGCTTGTCATCTGGTTCAGTTATAATTTGTATACAGAAAGTTGGAACTGAAATTTCAGAATTACAGAAACAAAAAAGAACCCCATTTGAAATCTTCACTAAATCACATCAGGAAAGACTTTTCATAGAGGAAGCAGCTCTCATCACAATGAACCCTTTTCTCTTTCCTCTGACCCCTTTAACACCCTTCAGTCCTCAGTCTGCTCATTTTTCTCTTTCCCTAGACTAGTGCATTCCAGTCTTTGGAACATCTAGGCAAAATATTGACACTGACTGGAGGGCGATCTAATATCATGTCCAGTTGTTGAAGAAGGATAGCTATTTGGTGTGATCAGCAGTGAGGGTTAGAAAATTTGAGATGAGGACATGTATGCTGGGATTGTGTGCTTTAAGTATAAGATAGAGCAGCTCCTTGGACATTAAGGCAGGCAGGCATTACAAAAAAGAGGATAAAAGAGATTTCACTTTTGCATAACAATTGTGCATGTTTATGCACAGGTACAGTTTTATGTATATATAGACCTACATTCAAAGTTATCAATTATTTACAATAATTTAAATAGAAACACAATTAATATAAAACTTGAGCTTGTACAAAGTCTGCAATTTTCACCACAATTACCTCTCAGCTCATATCTGTATCAAATTTAAGGTGTGCTTATTCTCTTGTAGATTTTTAAATGTTTTTCTATGAATATTATTTCTGTTCCATTCACTAAAGAATGTTTGTATTCTCCCCCCCCCCCAATATATTTATTTTAGTTCACAAATTTCAAATATACTGTATATATTGTTGTTGTTTTGTTTGTTTTGCAAAGTGCACTCAGGGTTCATAAATGCATGGATTTCCAATCACAGATTGTGTTTAGCTCAGTGTTTGGTTCTGTAATGTATATGTGCATGTGGGCACATTCTTATCGTAAACAAACATGATCTTATACTTCCTTAATCTCACCATAGTGGGACAGATCAGTGACCTCTTTGCTTGTTCAGTTTGTTGTTCAGGAATTTATGCTGGAACAACAGAATCAGTGATTTATTTTTTTTAAAGACGTGTAAACCTTCCACAGCCTAAATACCCTGAAGGCCCCAGATCCTGTCTGATCTTGGAAGCAGCCCTGGTTAGTACTTGGATGGGAGACTGCCAACAAATACTGGGTGCTGTAGGCTATATTTCAGAGGAAGGAATGGCAAAACCAATTGAGTATTCCTTGCCTAACAAAACCCTATGAAATCTAAGCGGTTGCCCATAAATGGACAGGCAACTTGAAGGCAAATACACACACATACACACACAGGCCTTCTGACATCTTTGAAAAGTTTGAAAAGGTGAAATAAATCCCATTTTAGAACATCAGAATTTTATTTTTTACCTTTTGGGAGGTTGATGCAGCCCCCAGAGGTAACCTGGGCCCCTGGGATTTGTCCACTGCCATTGTTGTTATTGTTGTTGTTGTTAATTTATTTTCTTATATCCCACCTTTCTCCTAACATAGGAACACAAAGTGACTAACAGCAGATTTAAAAACAATACAATTTAAAACAATACAAAATTAAAAAGTATAAATATAACATTTAAAAAACAATTAATTTAAAAAGTAAAAACAGTTATGAATTAAAATGTAACATGTTAAAAATACAAACCTTACAATTTAAAATGCACAACATTTAAATCCAAGTTTTAAAAGGCCTGACAGCATAATTTCCTTACCAGCCACCAAACGGATACCAGGGACGGAGCCATCCTGGCCTCTCTAGGGAGGGAGTTCCAAAGCTTGGGAGCAGCCACTGAGAAGGCCCTCTCCCTTGTTCCCACCAAATGAGCCTGAAAGGGTGTTGGGACAGGAAAAAGGGCTTCTCCAGACGATCTCAACACCCTAGTGGGCTTGTAAAGGGAGATACAGTCCTTCAAATAACCTGGACCCAAGCTTTATAGGGTTTTATAAGTCAAAACCAGCACTTTGAATTGTACCCGGAAATGGACCGGCAGCCAGTGGAGCTCTTGCAAGGAAGGAGTTGTATGCTCCCTGGAGCCAGCTCCAGTTAACAACCTGGCTGAAGTCCTTTGGGGCAACTGAAATTTCTGAGCACTTTTCAAAGGTAATCCCACACAGAGCACATTATTATTATTATTATTGTTATTATTATTATTATTATTATTATTATTAAATTTTATTTCTATAGCGCTGTAATTATACACAGCGCTGTACACAGTCAGTAAAATTAGGAGTAAATAAAAGCCTGCCCAAGGCGTACATTCTAAGATGATAACAATTAAAAGAGGAATAGATAAAATTACCATATAGAAAGGAAAAAAACAGATTAAAAACATCAAATATCAAACAAATCACATCACATCAAATATTGTCAGACAGCCAGATAACAATCACAAATTCCCTGAGAACGCTTCCCTAAACAATATGGTTTTCAGCTCAGCTTTAAAGCTGGTTAGGGAAGTGATGAGCCGTGCATGCAGAGGAAGAAGGTTCCAGGAATGAGGGGCAGCTAGAGAGAAGGGACGGATCCGGGACGGGGCAGAGAAGATCCTGGGTTGAGAGAGGAGATTTTGGCTACCAGAGCGGAGAGTGCGAGTAGGGATGTAGGGAGAGAGAAGATCAGTTAAATAAAGAGGGGCCAGCCCATGCAGGGCTTTAAAGGTGAGTAGCAAAAGTTTGTACCTGATGCGGAAAGGAAGAGGGAGCCAGTGAAGTGAAGACAACAGAGGGGAGACATGATCATAAAGGCGAGCAAGTGAAATAATGCGTGCAGCTGAATGCTGAACAGAAATTAATGGGTGGAGGTGAGAGAGAGGAAGCCCTGCCAGGAGGAGATTACAGTAGTCTAATCGTGAGACCACTAAGGCATGGACCAGTGTTTTTGCGGTAGAAGCTGAGAGATATGGACGGATTTTGGCGATATTATAGAGAAAAAATCTACAGACTTTGGCTGTACTCTGGATCTGTGGGATAAAAGACAAAGAGGAGTCAAAGATGAAACCGAGACTGCAGGCTTCCTGGACCAGCTGGATAGAGATGTTATTGACGGAAATAGAAAAGGAATAGTGAAGGGTGGGCTTAGGAGGGAAAACAAGAAGCTCAGTCTTGGACATATTGAGCTTCAGACGCCGATGGTGCATCCAGTGGGAGACAGCTGTTAAACAGGATGACACTTGGTGCTCTAGCTCTGGTGAAAGATTAGGGGTGGAAAGGTACAGCTGGGTATCATCGGCGTAAAGATGGTAGGAGAAACCAAAAGAACTGATAAGTTTGCCAAGGGAGAGTGTGTATAGAGAGAACAGAAGGGGACCCAAAACAGAGCCCTGAGGAACTCCAACAGATAAGGGGACAGAAGGCGAGGTCTGACCATCCGAGACCACTGAAAAAGATCGATCTGACAGGTAAGATGTGAACCAATCGAGAACAAGGCCCGAGAAACCAAGGTCAGAGAGTACATCTATTAGGAGACAGTGGTCCACGGTGTCGAAGGCCGCAGACAGATCGAGTAGGACAAGGATAGAATAAAGGCCATTCGCCTTGGCCCGCAAAAGATCATTTGAGATCTTAGTAAGGGCCGTCTCTGTGGAGTGCCGTGGGCGAAAACCAGACTGGAAGGGATCCAGAATGGAGTTGGTTTCAAGAAACTCAAGACAGCGTGAATAGACGACTCGTTCCAACACCTTGGAGAGAAAAGGAAGAAGAGAGATTGGACGATAGCTAGCCAAGGAAGAGGGGTCGAGAGAGGGGTTTTTCAGGATAGGGGAAACTAAGGCATGTTTGAAGACTGAGGGGAAGGAACCCGAAGAGAGAGAGAGAGATTAAAGATATAGAGGAGGGAGGGTAACAAAGAGGGGGCTATAGAGATTAGAAGACGAGAAGGAAGTGGGTCAAGAGAACAGGTGGTAGGTTTGGATGAGTTCAGCAGCGAAGAGAGTTCTTCCAAAGAAACAGGAGGAAACACAGAGAGTTTATTAGTAGGAGGGGCGAGGAGATTAATGGTGGGAGCCAAATCATAAGGAGTTAGCTCAGAACGAATGGTAGTGATCTTTGTAAGGAAGTAATTGGCGAAGTCGGAGGGAGAAAATAATGGAGAGACGGAGGGAGGAGAGGGTTTTAACAGTGTGTTGAAACAAGAGAACAAGCGCTGCGGGCGCCTCTCGTTGGTGCAGATCAATGATTTGAAGTAGTCTTGTTTTGCCATTGACAGGGCGCGTGAAAAGGATAAAAGAATGAACTTAAAATGGATAAAGTCGGCCCACTCCCTGGACTTTCTCCAGAGACGTTCGGCTGCTTGGGAGCAGGACCGGAGAAATCTAACAATGGGAGTGATCCAGGGCTGAGGCCTAGTCATAGAGGAAGAGGAAGACACGCGCATAGAAACTGGGGCAAAGCTGTCAAGAGTTGAGGAGAGAGTAGAATTCAGTAAAGACATAGCTGAGTCAGCAGAGTCCCCAAGATTGAGAGAAGCGAAGGATGAATCCAAGGATTGAGTGAGATGGTTAAGGTTAAGAGAATGAAGATCACGGAACTGGCGGAGGACGGTATGACGGGGAGGAGGGATGTAGGTAAGAGTAAAGGAAAGTAGGTGATAGTCAGATAGTGGGAAATCAGAAGCCAAGTAGTCAGACACGACACACTTGGAGGGGAGAACTAAGTCGAGACAGTGACCAAGGGAATGGGTTGGAGAGTTGGAATGGGGTTGGAGACCGAAGGAAGCTAAGAGAGAGCTGAAGCGAGAGGTTGAGGAATTCTGGGGATCGTCGAGGTGGATGTTAAAGTCAACCTAAGATCAGGGAGGGGACAGTATCTGAAAGAAAAAATGTCAACCAAGATTCAAACATTACAGTAATCCAAACAGGATGTAAGCAAAGCAAGTACCACTGTGGCCAGATCTGACTTCTCCAGGAATGGGCACAGTCAGTGCAATAGCAATAGCAAGTACATTTCTATACAGCTTATCAGTGCACTTAAGCACTTCCTTAGCAGTTTGCAATGTGTAAGCTAATTGCCCCCAACAAGCTGGGTACTCATTTTAATGACCTCAGAAGGATGCAATCCTGAGTTGACCCTGAATCCATGGCTGGTATTGAACTCACAACCTTGTAGTTTTGTGAGTGAGTGGCTGCAGTACAGGCATTTAACCACTGAGCCACCAGGGCTTTAATTGTGCAAACACACTCCTGGTCACCCCCAAAACCTGGGCTTCCAGGCTCAGTGTTGAACCCAGAAGTACTCTCAAAGTACAAACCTGAGTTTTCACGGGGAATGTAACTCCTTCTAACACAGGCTGAATCCTTATTCCTGGATCTATCCTTCAGCTGACCAGGAACACCTTTTGTCTTGTCTGGATTAATCTTCTATTTGTTTTCCCTCATCCAGTCCATTACAAAGCCAGACACCGGTTTAGGACAGGAGCAGCTTCCTTGGAATTAGGTGGAAAGCGATAGAGCTGGGTATTATCAGCATACAGGTGGCACCTTACTCCAAAACTCCCAACAACCTTTCCCGGCAGTTTCTTGTAGATGTTAAAAAGCATAGGGGATAAGACTGAACCCTGAGGGACCTCACTGGCCAATGACCAAGGAGTTGAACAGGAATCCCCCAGCACCACCTTCTGAGAATGCCACTCTTAGAAAAAATGGAGCCATTATAAAACAGTGCCTCCAAGCTCCATCCCAGAGAGGTGACTCAGAAGGATACCATGGTTGAGAGAATACAAAGCTGCTGAGAAATCCAGTAGAACAAACAGGGATGACTCCTCCCCTCCAGTTCCCTGCGGATGTGATCCACCAAGGCGACCAAAGCAGTTTCAGCCCCATAACCAGGCTTGAAACCAGACTGAAGTCAATCTAGATAATTTGTCTCATACAGGAATCCCAGTCCTACTACCCACTCCTACTTAATATGCTGTGCTGTCACCTAAATATTTGAGAGAATGGCACATTCAATAAGTGTTACTCAGATGCATTGCCTTTTCTGGATATGTATTTTGTTGGCTGAGCACCAGCATCTTGTCTGCCGTGTCTCTTGTTCTGTAGTAAGGCTATATGAGTAAGGGTCTCCTGGCTAGGAATGAAAGGAACTGATTAGTAGTATTCGAAGCTACCTGTCCCATTTGTGTTTGAGGTCCATGACCCATTTGTGAATTTCACTGTAGCAAAATCAAAGGATTCCAAACTCCCAAACATTTATATTATTTACAGTCAAATATGCAGAAAAACTGTAGGCAAAACATGGTGATGCCTATGGCTCGTGGCAGCTTTGTCTCCAGCTGCTTCCTCAGATGCATTTAGTGGAGTGGAAACCAGGGACAGACATATATATGCTATTGGTATGTGAGAATGCCAATTCAAATTCAAAATCCTTTGTATATGGAAATGAAGTGGCATGTCCAGTGTTAACGATGGGCATTGGTGAACAAAGACATTGTGAACTGGGTAGTGTGTATGGAAATGAAGAGGCAAGACCCAGTTTGGCTTTGGAAACTAGCCATTAGGTGGGGAAAACAGATGAGTGTAGGACATTCCCTGAGGATGGGGTTAGATAGTGTTGAAATGTGTGTAGTGAGCCAGGAAGCCATTACCCCTGTTCAATCCATGCCTGAGGGACTGTAGTTTATGGAGGAATTCCAATTCTGCTGTTTCTCTTTCCATTCTACTTTTGTAGTTCTTTTGTTCAAGGACCACTGTTCTGAGGTCTGAGATGGAATGCCCAGGGAGATGGAAATGTTTGCCACCGTTTTGTGTGTGTGTGTGTGTGTGTGTGTGTGTATGTTCCCATTCCTAGATTAATTATCTAGATCCATTTCAATCTGGTTTCAGGCCTGGTATGGGATGGGGATAGTTTTGGTCAACTTGGTAGATGAATTATGCCAGGAACTGAATAGCAGGAATATGTCCCTGTTTGTTTTGTTGGACCTCTCAGCACAATTTGATACCACTGACCATGGTATCTTTCTGGACCACCATGTTGGGTGACTTGGCTATGGACCTGGATGTGGACCTTCCTTCCTAGAGAGTCTAGGATGGGTCCAGCCATCAGCAAATGAAAACTTTCAAGAGGTTTTTAGAAATTGATTGCCCGGTCTTTCAGTAGTGTGCTGGTTTGCTGAAACACGAAGAAAGATGCGGGTGAATCAGATACGAATCACTTCCAAAGCAGCTTTACCTCCACATTTGCTTGCCTTTGTAATAATGGTAGCAGTTAAGGAATGCTGATTCATTTTACTTAGTTTTAATTTTATGAATAATTTAACTGCATTTTAATAATACATTTTAGATTTTATTTATAATTTTTTAAGTTTTTAAACTTTGTTTGCTTTAACTTTTGTAAGCTGCCATGACTCCCAGTAATGAGGAAAAGGCAGGATGTAAATGAATAGTTTATTCCATTATAGAGTTGCTGTTGCTACATGAAATATGGGTTGAACAGGCCCAAGAGTTGGAGGTTTCCCATCAGTGATGCAAGTATAGAATACATTTCACTGTGTGCAGACTACACCAACAGATTTCAATTATTCTATGTTCAGCAGGCCCATATGTATGTATGCAAGTTTGGGTACACATGCAGAGAGGTTCATTCAGAGATTTCTGTTATACACTACTGGAGTGTATACTGTCCTATTATTGAGAGGGAATGTTACCAATAAAAAGGGTGGGTGCACACATTTCTTAGCATGGAATTTGACTTCAGATATATTATTCTCACAATAATAGGACACTGTCAATGGGTGGGTAGGGGGAACAGTTTTAAAAGGCTTCTTGTGTTTGTGCTGTCAATGCCTAATTTTGCAGTGGAAAGACACAGCTGTTCAGTGATTGAAACATGAAGAAAGATGTGGGCGAATCAGATAAGAATCACTTCCAAAGCAGCTTTACCTCCACATTTGCTTGCCTTTGTAATAATGCTAGCAGTTAAGGAATGCTGAAATTGAGCTTTATGCTTGATGTGAATCATAATCTCGTGAGATATATTCAGATCTACCTTTAAGATGCTTGGGTTTCCTTTTTTGCTCAGCATGCAACAAAATGCTTGTACAGCATTGCAAACTAAAATTATAATCAAGGGAGACATCTTCTGACCTTTGATAGTTGTTCTATAAGGGCTCTAATTGTCATCTCTAATTATTATAATTTGCCTTTTTTGATGGCTTATGAGACTTTCCCCTGATTTTCCCCCATTTTATCTGAAGTGATTTGTAGCTGAACAGCATTACTTGCTTTTATCTTCATTTCCAAAGCTGCACTTGTAAGACTACATTCAGCAGTAGATTAATCCTCAAATAGCTTGGTTTAGTTTTCACAGCTGCTGCCAAGTAGGCCTTTCTTTGCAGCCTTTTTCATAGTTTGTAGTAGTTATAATTAACAATTCCTCGTAGCAAGGTTGTTACTATATTTCAGATTTGAAAAATTTTATAGTACTGAAACATATTAGGATAAGCAGGAATTATCAACATGGGGACATATAAGGAAACTTATATTTTAATGTTCAGAAGAAGCCTATTTTGAAAATTAATCCACATGCTTAAGCAATGTCTGCCCCATTTTTAATTTCTTTCTTTAGATCTGTTTGACATTGTACTTTAACTTCTTCCACTCTCTATGGCGGGTTACAGAACCCGACGCTGCCTGCTCCGCGAGGGAGCTGTAGCAGCCACACCGCGCGGCTCCCGCGCGGAGCAAAAAAGGAGCTCCAAAATGGAGCTCCTTCTTGTGGTGCCTCTATGACGTCGCGAGGCGCCGCTGGCGCATTCGCGATGTCATAGGCGCCGTGACACATCTGGACGCTATGCGTCCGATACGTAAACATGGCGGCCCCCATGTGGAAGGGGCGCCGCCATGTTGTACGTATGGAATACGTACTAGGGTTAGGGGGGTGCGGAAGCACCGCCCCTTCCTAACCCTAATACGTATTCTATACGTATTTTTTGGCGGTCTGTAACCCGCCTATATTTCCCCACACAGTCTCTTTTGCTTCTCTCATGTAGCATTTCTCCTTTTGCATTAGTTCCATCCCTTCACAATTGGTGCACCAGGTCCTGCCATCGGAAACAAGAATAGATGTGCTACCCATTCCTGTCACAGAATGACATATACTGCAGTGATGTATAGTGACATATAGAGCTAGTTTCTCCAAAGATAATGTTGGACGCTTTCTGTGTTGGTATTTGCTACAGTAGGAGGTTGTTGGGCAAAGCTCACCATATGCCTCATGCTGAGGAGTCCTTGGAGCAAGATGACACCATGATGGCAGTGTATTAGTGGTGGTGGTGATAGTGAATGGCCCTTCCTGTTTGACAGGAGGAGTTTCACCCAACCTCTTTCTTCCAATAATAATAATAATTATTTGTTGTTGTTGTTTTAATATAGCAAGATGGTGGTTTTGCAGACTGATTATCTGACTGACTGGATGAGAAAGTGCAGAAGGCAATTTCAAAACACACTCTTCTCTCAGCATTTCTGCTTTTTTACTGTCATAAAGACAAGGACTGGTTAAGAAAATGCAAGCCAGTAAACAAACAAAACAGACTTGTGCATGGGAGTGTTTTCCAGGAGGAAAGAAAACATTGAGTGAATTTTTTTGAGAGGGGAGAAGAAAAGCTTTGCTTTCCTTTTTCTTTTGAAAAGCATGCTTTTGAAAACAAATGCATACAAAGCTCTGCTGAGTCTTGTCAGGAAAGTCACAGGGTGATGTTTAATTTTCAGAAGGAGATCTGCAGGGAATGCAAGCTTCCATGGAACAATGTGATCTATATTATTAGTCCTTACATTTTCCCTTAATTCTGTGAAGGAGCAGACACAATTCTATGTATATTTATTTGGAAGTATGCACTATTGTATTCATAGGGGCTCAACCACATATGAATACACACTCATTTTTGTAGCCTTAGACCAGAATTCAGTAAAAGACTTATGTCTTCATACATGGACTAGTATCTGTGGGAAATAGAATTGAGTAGTTTTGTAACATCCATATTCAGCAAGGGGCCACTGTGATGTTACTACATAGAGTAGTGACATAGCAAAGTGGCTGTTGTGAAACAAGACTGATGCACAATGGGAGCAAATACACATTAGGCACTTTCTGTGTTCATCCAGGCACTGGCTAGGGAGTATGCCAGTGCATATCGGTAGAGACCAGTGTATTATAGGTCATGCTTGCTTAGCTAAATGTATAGAATTGTCCTTATTGTTGTCTTATTGTGTGCCTTCAAGTTGTTTCTGACTTTTTGCGATCCTATCAGAAGGTTTTCTCAGCAAGATTTCTTCAGAAGGGATTTGCCATTGCCTACTTATGAGGCTGAGAGACTGTGACTTGCCCAATGGATTACCCAATAGATTTCCAAGTGAGGATTCAAACTCTGATCTCGCAGAGTTCTAGCCCAACACTCAAAAAGCTGTACAGTGTACACTGTGCTGGCTCACTGATTGATGATTTAGCCTGATGCTAATGTTGGAATGACCCTGCATGCACAAACGTGCAAGAGAGTAAGAATTAGCATTATTATTGTAATTTGTTTCAGTTACAATTCACAGGGACTGTTTGATTTTAAAGGGGAAATTGCTCGATATGTCCTCTCCCCTGCCCATGAGAAATAGTTTTTAAACTGCACTCTAACAGAAATGTGATATCTTAACTGAATGGGTTGCTTGCTGCTCTTCCTTCTAATGACAGTTTATGAAGATGGTTTAATCTTACAGTGTTAGTGAATGCTCTACTGACAGGTTCTCATATGAACAGATTAAGCTCCCATTTTAGACATTTTTATCGTACTGATTAATTCCTTTGGAAGAATGTTAGCTTTTACATTTTTAGAAATGATTCCAAATAGCTTGACCAGATTACATCTTACATTTCAGTTGTAACTAGGGTTATGTTACAGTGGAGATTGATAATTATATAATTTCAGATAGTATAGGAGAAAGCAAACAGACTGATCCTAAAAGAAGAGGGGGGCTGTATGTATAATTAGCTGAATGCTTTTATTACCTGAAAGGCCAATTTTTGTAAGATGCTTCTGAAAAATATATCTGTAAAACTATATTTGTATATAAATATTTACAATTAATATTGTGGGGCAAGTAAATATCTTCAGGTCCTCACCATGTCATAAATACCTAACTTGGTCTATTTTATCCCTTAGTGCACTCTGGTTGCAAAAAAATAGCCAGTAAGCATGGTGTAGTGGCTTGAGCATTGGACTACAGTTCTGCAGATCAGGGTTCAAATCTCTACATGGCCATTGAATCCCACTGTGACCTTGGGCAAGAAACACACTCTCAGCCCCTGAAAAGCCATGATAAGTTGGCTTTAGGGTCACTATAAGTTGAAACTGACACAATGACAAATTTTACACCAGCTACTTAGTTACTTATGCCCTTGCCCCCAACCTGATGGAAACCTTATTCACTCATACTCAGAAAAGTAGACAGAGCAACTTACTCATCCTAGATTTACTCATTTGGAACTGTTCCATATTCATGGTTGATGTCACAATTGTGACACTTTTGCCATAGACGTAGCTCCCCACACAACCTACTTTACTGGGAATCATCTGCATAGGGAGAAAAAGGTTCTTTCCCCCGACAATTGAAGCACAGGGGGAAAGTGTTTTCATCAGGTTTGTGGGAGATGGGACAGACAAAGTTAATTCGTTAACTGTAGTTAAATAAATTGATGTAGAATACAAGCCAGTGTTTTGAAAGATGGCTAAAGACATTTTTCTCAAGTATGTTTGATGCACATTCTTGGAGAAAAATTGGTATCTTGTGCTGGAGTTGAGAATTGTGTTGGAAGAATCTTGAAAGGCCATCTTTGTCTAGAATCTCATCAGTGTTGGAATTTGTTCACATCCCTGGTCTGAGCACAAGGTAACTAACTGATCAGGAGCTTTAGTGGGAAACTTCATGAAAAAAATTCACCCAAGGATGCAGTCATTGTGGAGGGAGAAAACAAGTTCCATCTTTTTCCAGGATGGAAAAATTTTCCATCAGAAAATTGTTTACCATCAGAAAATAAAAGTGTCACGATCATAATAGCTTTATTCAAAGTTGTGGTATATATTATTGTTATATTTGTTTCTGTTTTGGCTTTTTCCTAGATTGGGAGTCAAAGTGGCTTATGATGATTAAAAAAAATCATTAAAAATCTACAAAAGGCAAAACACAAACAATGAGGCAGAAAAAATTCAAACCAGGATAAAACATATATTACCTTATGATCACGTCTGCCATTCCAGCCTCTACATGCCAAAATCAGTATTGTAGAGCCGGACAAGGTGCAGAAAATGACATCCTGGTTCTGAGGCTACAAGCCTATGATGGCAGAGAGACAGATCTGGGTGAAATAAATAAGACTGCATCAGATAGAATAGACTGAGACACTAAGGTCAGGCAGGCAGGTTTGTAAAATAAAATAAAGGTTCATTAAATAAATAAAGTAATTTAGATAAAGTGGGTCACAGAGTAAATCAGAACAATTCAAGCCAAGCAAGGTGGATATCAGTTTTGTTTTGGCAGGTTCAGGGAATCAGGGTCACATATAGGTCCCAGGATGCTTATTAGCTGATCTTGGAAACTATTTTGTTTTAGTAAAGAACCTCAGTCACCTGAAGCTACTAAAAGGCTGGGAAGACTTAGCCTTCTATGAGTTCAATTCTATTTACTGCAGACCATAATCCTTAAATCGTCTGTGGCTGAGTCTTTCATTTCATGATCCTGTAATGCTCAAGATAAGAGATATTGCAGAGGAGTCATCTTCAGAGTCAGAGGTTGGTGGAAGGGCCATATTCTCCAAGCTAGGGAGTAACCTGTGGTTTTGTTTTATTTTTTGCAAGGGAGGAGTGATGTCACAAATGAAAACTGAGAAATGTGTGATCAAACAACATCAAAATATTGTCAAGATGGCAAATGTAATTAATGAGGAAGAACATACAAGCTAGGAGAGGCTGCAGCAGTTTGCTTTTGCCTGAACCAACAAGTTTCCATCAACATCTTTCCTCTCTCTCTTGCTGAGTTAACTGAATGCAAACTACATTTTCACTTTAAACTCAGTTTGCCACAAGTACAGTAAAGAGAGAGAAATTTGGACATTTTTAAATCAACTGAAAAGTGGGATTAGAGGATGGATCAGGAATGCCCCTGCCAAATTGGGACAACTGGAGGCTGTGCTAGCATACATTTGCAGACATCCCTTCCCCTGACAAGTTTACATATTCATATAACAAGGAATAATTTGCTTTGTATACTCTCTTTAGTTTGGAGATATTTTATGGCCAGAATCCAAAGTGCAAATGCAGCTCTGTATGTATGCTAGTTATCGCTGGTTTCCCATTTCAAAACAAATTAAAAAAAATTCTTGTCCCAAATCCCCAACTTCTTTCTGAATATAACAAAGTACCTGACGAGGGAGTTTAAGCAAGGATAGACGGTGGAAATCAAATTATTTCAAAAAGTTGTTTATTTTGTTGTTGCACACAAGAATTTCAAACATTTTCTCTCTACTGTGCAAAATTAGAAGAATTTTTCTTTATTTGTTAATTTGATTAAATAATTGATTAAGATTTTTTTTTTTTTTGCATAAGTTTTATTTGCACAAAAGACTGCATATCCATATACTGTTTTCTGGAGAAATAAATTTTCATACAAAATTCCCAGAATATAATAAACAAACAAATAAATAAAATCTTTTAGCAGCTGACTATGTTTAGTCGTTCCTTTTCAATGATGACAAGAGAATCTGTATGTTTTCTTTACTTCCCTACAAACATGATATAAAATGACATGAGATCACAACAGATTTACAAGCTACATTACTTGCTTCCTACTATATATGTATTAACTTTAAAAAGAAGGGTCTCACAGTTATTCTGTTCTCATTAAATTAATTTGGCAGGAAACGTATGAAAACAAATAAAAAGAGAGAGAAGAATTCATTCCAAACCAGATCAAGGTTTTGTTATTTTTTTTTAAAGAAAGGAAGGAAGGAAGGAAGGAAGGAAGGAAGGAAGGAATCTTCTACTCTACAGTCCTACACCTTACTTTACCTACACTTCAGTCCCACTGAATTTAATGGACTTCGCTTCCACATAAATGGGAGCAACATTGTAGTTTACTGCAATTCCAGCTGCAATAAAAACAATTATAATGGCACTGTACTAAATACAATTATGTTGATAGTTTTCAGAAACATTTCAACATTTGTTAAAATGCTTTTATAAAAAAAATATGATAAATTTGTAAAGGGCTAAAATGCACCAAAAGCACCAGAATCCATCTGATCTTGGAAGCTAAGCAGGATCAGCCATGGTTAGCACTTGGGTGGGAGACTACCAGAAGGCTATATTTTCTGTAGGGTATATTTGAAAGGAAGGAACTGACAAAACCACTTCTGAGTATTTCTTGCCTAAGAAGACCCTAGGATATTCGTGGGGTTGCCATAAATTTAGAGGTAACTTGAAGGCCTACACAGACACACAAATTTGTAAACCTCCAATTTAGCTTGTGGGGCTTACAGGAATTATTTATATAAAAAAGTAATGGCCACAGTTCTTGTTTGTTTTAATACTTTGAGGGATTTTGAGCTTTTAAATACTGGCTTTCTTAAAAAAGTTTATCAAATCTGATAATACATCTATATCTTAATACCTATTCTCTAGCCTACCTTTTCCATCATTACCAGCCAGCACACACAAATATGGTGCTGCTGTGAATGATCAGAACTTTAGACAAACAGACCTGGAGGGATGGGGAAGGCAGCCTTGAGAACTGAAGATTATATGTTGGCATATATTCAGATTCTATCTTGTGTGGTTTAGAAATGGGATACTATATTGCAATATGTGGTCAAAAAGGCATGTTAACACTGTTCTTAACCTATCTGGCCTTGAGCGTTTGCTGGATGAGAAACTGCCTGGGGAGCAAATATAAGCTCTCCAAAGAAGAGCAGGCACAAGAATGATAAACAAACGATATTACAAGAATATGACAACTGTGCCATAGGCAAACACACGGATGGGAGTATTTGGGACTGGATTGTCAGTATCTGCACTTGAGATGGAATAAAACACAAGACAGCTCTTTGAACAGTTAACTTCTACTTAGTAAGAGATAAACATTCCAAAAGGAATTACCTGCTTTTAAATCAAGGATTTGTAATATGAAAGAACTTGCTTAAATTAAATACTTTTATCAGACACAGGTGTGCAATGAATATTTTTAACTCCCTCTTGCCTTGCTCCTGCCAAAACCTGGGTTGTACCTAATGTGCAGAAATCCTCAACAAGTTGGCATTATCTTGACAACCTGAGCATGACTCCCTTTCTTTCATATGTCCTGGATAAAAGTATAAAGAGAAAGAGTGGGTTGGTTTCAGCTCTAAGATCCATCGCACTTCCACTGTGTGACTGATTGGGACAGACACTACCACACTCTTTATCTCAGTTTCGTAATGGAGTGATGTTTGTTATCCTGAATGCCAGAAAGACAGCTACAGAACAACAAACTCTCTAATAAGGAGGAAATGCTTTGACTGATCTCCAGAAAACTAGATAAAGCTGAAAAATGCTTCTGTTTCAGCTATAACATTTCAAACTTTGTGTTTAAGGAAACAAGGCCTAATACCTCTTGGAATGTTCTACTAGCTTTCCTTATTACTTTTGGTTCAAGAAACAAATAGATCTGTGAACAATCTGAAAAGCTGTGTTTCTTATAGTGATGGATGACAGAGCTCCTGTATCAGTGGTGTAATGGATCCACACCAAGTTTTAGTTCAAGCTTTAAAGGAGCTGTCCAAGTAGCAGAATCTAATTGGGAAATAGGTTTTAGTATCTTGGATACCCCCCCCCCCCGTAAGTTCTTGTTTTAACTATTTGCTTTACTGCCAAATTCAGCCTTTGGCTTATTCCCCTAGGACTATAGTAGGACTATTCTATTCCCCACTTGTGATGTTTTTCCTCTGAAAACCTCTCCCCAAAGTCTATACCTAACCCTGAATTAAGTGGCAAAGAGCAGATCTGAGAGAAAATTTCCAGAGAAAATAGTAGACAGGAACAGGTTAATTCCCCCTGCCACCTGCTATGTTACAATTCCAATCAAGTACCACAACCCCCAAAACTTTTTCTAAAGAATGATATACACATGTTGGTTAAAACTGATTCTAATGTAATACTGTTGGATTTCATGCAACATTCAACGTACTCATGTGGCCACTTTCCTCTCCTTTTTGCCTTAAAGTAGAAAAATGCATAAATACAGACAAACACTCTGAAATAAATTCAGACACCCTTAAATCAGGGTGGGAAACTGTGGAGTTTCAGACTTACTTATTTCTTTATTTTGGCTGACAGTTCTCTCCAGATCTAGGCAGCATACAATTGCGAGTGATTATGAAAGCTGCAGACCAAAACATCTAGAAGAACATAGTTGTCTTGCTTTAAATGGGTTGTCCAACATTCCCACTCCAACTCTTCTGCACTCAGTTATGTAGATTAGGAACTATGAAAATGTGCCTGGAGCAACGTGATGAAAAAAAGATAAAGTTCTTCTGTTTTGGGAGGAGCTGAGATAAATGAGAAGCAGCAGCTTACATCATGTTCTTTGCCTATCAAATGTTGCTTTTAATCACAATGATTAAAAATAAATGTACAGCGTTTCCATTAATCTTGGGTTCTCCAAAGGCATTGGGAGGTTTCTTCTTCTTTTCCAGTAGAACTGCAAAGTCCATAAGGTGAGCAGAGAGACAGTCTGTGAATGAGCAGATCAGTTGAGTGTGTGTACCTTAAAGTCGCATGTTGATCTATAGTGACCCCATGAATTTCATAAGAATTTTATTAGGCAAGAAATTCTCAGAGTGGTTTTGTCAGCTCCCCCCTCTGAAATATAGCATATATTCATGAATACAGGTAGACAATACCTAGTATTCATTTATGGTCTCCCATCCAAGTACTAACCAGAGCTGACCCTGCTTAGTTTCCAAGGTCAGACAGGATTGGGTTCCTTTAGGCTCAGTTCAGTTAGGGGATTCCAAATTACTATATGATTAGTGTAGAAAATGACACATGAAAACTTATATTTAATACTCCCATTGTATTGTAATGCTCGATGTATCCTTGTAGTATTTTTGTAGAAAACAAACCAAAAGAACAGAAACTATGTCCTTTTTTTCTTGTTTAATCAGTATATGACTCATAATTACAAAACAAAATAAAAACAATGATGGCTTTATTTACCAATATTTAATTTCAGCTTAAATTCCAGTAACTAAAGTTTATGAGACCATGTTTCCATGACCTAGCAGGGTTAGGTCAAGCACTGTGTGCAGATGTACTGTGTTCTTTCTGCTTAAAATAATAATACAGAGGGATGTTCAGAATAATTATGCAGACTGATAAAGAGAATGAGGTTAAGAGGTTATTGTTATAGTCGGACAGCAAGTTATGTACTTGCCTATAAGTATTAAAATATGTTTATGTCATGAAATGATTAAAAACATCAACAGTATAAAATTACACAAAAAAGTGTGAAACTGAGTCTTTGTGCAGCTAATACTGTGCCTACAGTAGAGTTTTATTGCTAATTCATAACCTCCTACTAAATGGCATTTACAATGGAAACACTGATTCTGCCTTTATTGTAGCAATGGAAATGGTGAGGCATTTATAAGGATCTGGTTACATTCTGTCTGTTGAACACACCATCAGGTTGTGTGCGTGTGTCAGGGTTGAGGGAGAATTTTTTTCTCTTTAATTTGATGTAAACCTCCCTGATCTGCACTCCAGAGTCCAAATTTTACCAAAAACTATTATCAAGTTCAGCACTGAAAACAATGTGCCAAAAATACTGTACCTACATTAGGGGAAAGTGTGCACAAAATGTATTAAGGAATATACTATGGATATACCACAGGGACTGGTACTGGGGTGTGTGTAAAAGCATGCAGCTGAAAAATCTTAATGCCTATAATTAAGAGGAATGCTCATTAAAAAAAAACCTTCATATTTTTGTCCAGATTTTAAAAACAATATTTTTATACTTGTGCAGAAATAGTATGCTACGACCTTACTGCTGGAAATCTGACAAACTGAACATTTCACAAAACCCTATAACAACAGAGCAAAGTTTTTCTTATGCTTGTATTTGACAAAAAATGTATTTCCTCAATTCAGAGAAAGTAATTTGTTTCTGTTGCATGGGTGCCAATGTGTCACTTAATTTTAATTGTGTTTATTTGGCATATTTTAAGATCACCTTTCATATCCCATCCTTTCAATTCTGATTAAGCAAGTTTCCTAGCATCTTATACTGAGAAAATTTTTATTTATTTCTTCCTTGCAAATGAGAATGAGAGAACTGAAAGACCTTTTCCCCACTGGGAAAGAAAACAAATGTTTCAGGGCATCATTGATTTTTTAAAACTTAAAAAACATTTTTTTTTATTTTGCATTTTGAAAAATGAATTATTTTATGCATTTTGGAACTTTTGTGAAAATTTCATGCAGGCTTTTTTTTACTCATAGTTGTATGCAAACTACAATATCTTTGCACAGAAATCATGCATTTTATGCAAAAACAAAATTTCTTTTTGCAAGAAAATCAACATTTTTGCTGTTGTTTTATATTGATTTGTTCACTCTTTTCATGGAGCAAAAAATAATAATAATATCAGCGTGATTGACATTGTTTTTTTTGTCAGGATACCTTGATCAAGATCAAGAATGAAAAGTTTGCAAAAGTTTCTTTACATCCATTGTACTGACAGTGATGCTGCTTTTCGTATTGGAAGTCATTCAGAACCACCATGAGCTCTTGATAACTTTATCCTTGATAAATTGGTTTAATCCTGCTTCAAAGTCATCCAAGATGGTGACCATCATTCCATCCTATCTTCTTCTAGAAAACGCATTCCTATTTAGCCACCTTTTGTCAGGTGGTAAAAATCTTTTTGTTCCAGCAGGCTTTTTCTCAGCCAGCCAAATAATATGGTTGTCTGAAATAGCCTGGTTTTCAAGAGAAGTTACTTTGTCTGTTGCTAATGGAGTTTAACTACTTTTGTGTGGATTTTATGACTCTTTGCCTGCCAGAGCATGGCCAAGGAGAGGAGTGACTGTCTTAGCTGACAAACAAAAATAACATTTTGACAAAATGTAGGTCTGTGACTCTAACATTTCTTTCTTTTTCAATACCTTTGCCTGATGAAGAAGCCAGTGAAGCTTTGAAAGTATACGAATATACTTCTTTTAATGAGTCAATTTAAGTCATTTTACTAAAAAAACAATTTTAGCCATGACCCAACAGTACTAAAGATATGTCTCTACAGAACTGAAACTAGAAGATGAATGTATTATATTTGTAAGTGGTATCAAAAATCTAAATAGCAGTTAAAATATTAGAAGCTAGGGTTGTTGCTGGATCTTATAGACCTTTCTTGAAGGTTTAATCTGTTCCAGGTAAGGTTTGTCACTCAGAATTTCATGGTGTTATAACTTTTTACTTTTAACCCACTTCTCTTTATGCTCAGCTGCAATAATTTGAAACCATGTGTAATACTTGACCAATGCATGCTGGTAATCATTGGAGCATTTTGAATTGGCCTTTGTATATTTTGTTATACAACAGAGCTTTTCAGAGCATTCTGCTTGGTATTTCCATAACTAGCACTCTGTCTCCAGCAGTCAAGGTTTTAATAAATTATAATTTCTTACATTCATCATGTCACTTATATACATTTCTGTTTCTTAGAATTCTGCTGTTACAGATCTTGCAGTACTGTGGCTTATTTGCCATTTTATGCAGCCCTTTGTTTGCAGAGCATTTGTTTATTATTTGTGCATGAATTTTTATATAGCTAAGAAGTATATAACAGAAGCAAATAAGTCAATCCTGTAAATAATTGTTTTTGCAAATGCTTTCAATAATTCCATCTTGTATAAGCATCAAATAGAGACATTTTGATGCTCAGGTTATCTTCAGTAACAACAGAAGACTAATTGTTCATACCATTTCTTGCTTGCTTGCTTGCTTTCAATAATTTGACATGATAGGTAAAGTATAAAATTTCTGTGTGCATTTCTGCATAAAAATGACCTAGCTGATAAAAATTCTGGTAGCAGTTGGGCATAGCTTTACCTTTAAGGTCAGCCTTCTCAGTTCAGGTATCTCTAGATGTTTTGACCTATACCTACCACCAGCCTCAGTCAGTATGACCAGTGGTGAAAATGATAATTAACAACATCTGAAAGGACCTGGATTGGGAAAATCTGCTTTAAAGTGTTGTTTATAAATTAACAAGTTTTCAGTGTCCATATTGACTGTTCCTACTGCTACTTCTCCAGCGAGTAAGAAGAAACAAATGTGTAGCAGGCACTGTCTATTCCAAGAGTAAGAGGAGATGGGAGTGTGTCAGTGCTGTACTCATATTCCAAAAAGCGTTAAGGTTATTTTGTTAGGTTGCATAACACAACTCCAGTAAATATCACCTTTAGTCCATTTTTGCCATGCCTGCTACACTTAGAAAGCAACCTTGAAAACTGATTTGTCCTGCCCTTCATCACATAGAAAATAAGTCTGCCAGCATAATCAGATGCATGTTTAATGGAAAATAAATTCCACTGAAGTTACTCCTAAGTGAATGGGCATAAGAGTGCAGCTTGCAAGCTGAAAACTTCTGCATACTCTTTTAATCTTACATTATTTTTTTAAAAAGTTATTAGTTGCCTTTATAATTCTGAACCTTCAGATTGTACTTAGTTACTTTTGGGTGTGGTACAGACTACCGAAAAATGACGGCAGTTTTTCCACCAGAGGGAAGCCACAGCCACTAAACCGCATGGCTTCCCAGTGGCAGAAAAAGAACCTGCAAAAAGTATGTTCTTCTAGAGCTGCGGCAGTGGCATACACTGGCACACTTGTTACGTAAGTGCCGCATGGTGCCATGTGGAATCTGCGTGGTGCTTACGTAACAATGCCTGCACTGTGTATACAGGGCACTGCCATTGTAATGCCCTCATCACGTGCTAGGGTTGTGGGTCGTGTGGGCGCTCTGCCCCCAGGCAACCCTAGCACGTGACGAGGGCATCCCTAAAGGCCCGTTTGTACCAGGCCTTGGTTACCTTTTTAAAACAGTTGGATTTTATTTTCCAGTTTCAGAACAGTAACTAAATAGTGACTTTTAAGTGCTTTAACAAAAGCCTTTGAATACCACAAACTATTGTCCTCCAGTCCACAATCAGAGTTGCCTTCACAAGGCAGTAGAAAATGGCATGGCATGAGCCAGCACTTCACTAATGTAATGTTTTTCCTCCAACATCTGATGAGCCTACACCCTCCAGAACTATAAAAGTAACTAAAAAGTTACAGTTCTACTACAAAGGAGTTATTTTAAGTTACAGCCATAAGGTTTTGTAGTTGTACCTTAATTATTGGTGTGGGTGGGTAATTTGTTGAAATATTTGACGTAACATCTGAGGTCATTTTGCTTCTCTCGAAGCAAACATCACTAAGGGGCTGGACAGACCACCCCAAAAGGCCAAGCTGGAGCCACCCGTTTTTGTTCCCGCAGCAGCCAAATTGTGTGGCGTCCCTCTGCACCAAAAAAGACCTGGAAAAACTAGGTTCTTTTAAGTCTGCATGGCGGACATCATGAGTGTGCCATTGGCGCACTGTGGCGCATCAGTGACATAAGCAACATGCAGCAATGTCTGTACGCTGCGCATTGCTTATGTTATGATGGCGGCCCCCGTGTAGACAGGAGGCCACCATTATGGCGCCGCTGTTACATGCTAGGGATCAGGAGCGTGCAGTTGAACCCTAGAATCGGTGCCAGCACGCCGCTTCCCACCCATCTGTCTCGGGCCTAAGACTCCTCTCATTATTTTGCTACTGAGAGTAGCCGTTAAGATAAATAGATTATGGGTAGATGGTATATCTGTGATGTGAATTTTAAAATGTAGTATGAAAAATATCACAAGGACTAAAAGAAAGGAAAATGGGGTGTCAGCCAAGCTACTAACATCTGGTCACATTTCCTGGTGACAATTTCCATTGATGTTGGGTTCCCTGTGGCTTTTCTGAGGAGGCTGCAACAATAAATGTTACAAAATTAAATACAATTGTTGTGGTCACTGATACTTGATGGGTGGCCAGACAGTTTTGTGGCATTCTTTCATAATGCTGAAGTTTCAAAGTGTAAATGATTGTCATCACACTTGGCTGAAAGCATGGAAAGTTTCCTTCTTAAATAATTTATGCTGTAGCTGTAGCTTGTTAAAAAGTTATCCAAAGTAATTCCATGTGTACAATGAGAATAGTATCTGGGCAGCTGAATGGTGCATCGTGTGGGTAATCACCTTTGTAGATGTTTTTCATTGGCCCTTCCTATTCTGCTATTCATGTATCATATGACAGAGGTGGTGGTGGGAATTCTTCTCATAGAATTATAGTACAACCCCCTGACATGCAGAAATCCACAGCTAAAGCAACACCTGGGAGATAGCCATCCAATTTCTGTTTAAAAAATTCCAGTGAGGGAGAGCCCATCAATTTCTGAAGTAATCTATTCCACTCTCAAACAGTTCATACTGTTAATATGTTCTTTCTGAAACATCAGAAAACAAGCTTGCTCCATCTTCTTCTGTATGGCATGCCTTCCTGTATTGAAAGTAACTATCACATTGCGTCTCATTCCTCTCTTCTCCATGATAAAAATACCCAGTTCCCTCAAATGTCCTTCATAGGGCCTAGCTTCCAGACTTTTAAACATCTTCATTGCCCTCTTCTGCACACATTTCCAGCTTGTCAGTAAAACAATAGAAAGATTCAAAGATATA
>NC_056523.1:58971533-59005855 GCF_019175285.1 Sceloporus undulatus
GCCATTTTAGTCTGGAAAATCAGTATGCCAAGGGATCTTGTAGCATGAGCTTTCGTAAGTTTCAGCCTACTTCTTTAGATGACTGTTTTCGGAGTGGAGAATCTAGAGACAGATCTATATAAGTCATTTTTGTGAGAAAACTTCAGTTCAAAGAATAAAATAATAAAACTCAAACTTTAGTTCAGATAATAGAATGATATTATTATTTTCTTTGATCGTGATGTTGTAGTCATGTTGATGCAGCCTTGCTTTATTTATTACTAATGTTCAGCTTGTGGTCTATTAAGATCCCTAGATCCTTCTCACATGTACTACTGTCACGTTAGGTATCAACCATCCTATATGTGTGCATTTCATGTTTCCTGCCTAAATGTACTACTTTATCCCTGTTGAAATTTATTTTGTTTGTTTTGGTCATGTCCTCATGACAGGGTTTTATATCACTTGAGAAAGCTAGGCAAAAAGCAGGCATCCTACTGTAGATGTTTACTCTGTATAACATGGAGAAGAACAAAGCTATGAGATGAGAATGTGATACAGGAGACTGGGCTACCTAGTACATCCCTGCTTTCATAGTCCTGGCTTCTTTCTCACTTGAACAAGGCTTGAGTGTGTATGTAGATGTGCCTGGTGCTGAAAAGAGAAGCCTCACTTCAGTTTCTTTAAATAGAATTGTCAGGTTTCATGTTTGACATCTCATTTTGGAGCTTATTTATATGTCTACAGTACCAATTTTCAACTGTCTAAATAGTATCAGCTGGTTCAAAATATATATGGGGTGCAGGAAGGTGCGAATTTTATGTGAAAATTCATAGAATTGCTTTTATGGCAAGATTTTTTCAGGGAAGGTATGCTATTGCTTTCTGCTGAAGGTGAGAGCATGTGACTTGCCCAAGGTGTGTGTGTCATGGTTGAGCTGGGAATTGAACCCTGGTCTCCAGAGACATAGTCTCTATGCCACACTGGTCCTCAGTTTACCACCAGTAATTTGGTCTTCCTCTTTTCCTGCTGCCTTCTACCCAACCTAGCATTATTGCCTTTTCTAGTGAGTCATGGATTCTCATGATATGTCCATAATACAGCCTCAATCTAGTCATCGTGGTCTCCAGGGGAAGTTAAGGCTTGATTTATTCTAGGACCTGAATATTCCTCTTTTTGGCAGTCCACAGTATCCACAAAACTGTTCTCCAGCACCCCATATTATCACCTTACACAACACCATTCCGCAGCTGTGCAGTAGCAACTAGCCAGCACCTGTGTATAGCTGCATACCCTCTGGATGTTGGTATCATCCAGCTGCCATTCTGCAGTTTGAGGTGGAGGAAGGCACTTCCCTATTCATTTCAGAGACAGATGCCAGGCCAGAGTATAAGATATTTGAGAAGAAAGAGTTAAATGGAAGTCGAACAACATTTTACATTTAAAAACAGAAAAATCTGGCATTTTATTCCAGTGACTGTTTGGTCAGCAACATAAGGTATTAATATGCATTAAGGATACATTATTTTGTTAAACTACCGAATTAAATTTAAGAGTTTGCATGGATGCCTCTCAGTTGCTTTTAGAGAACATTCCTGTGGCCTAGTTATAGAAGTTCAATCCTACTTACATTTGCAAAGAAACATCCATATACCTCGGAGGAGTGTATACAACTAGATGCATCTGAGTTCACTTTATTTATTAAAATGTTTAAAATAATCTCATTTGTAGCAGGTTTTCTTGCTCAATATAAACAGATGCACAAATGCACAATATTCAATTTAGTCCTGTATATACACATGGAAAATGAAAGCCAATTAAGTATGAGCCAGAATCAAATTCTTTCTAGGTATTAATTCCAGCCTTGCATTCTTGCCTCTTCTAAAACAGTCCTTGATGTTTAGTAGCTTGAAATCATATGTCCATCTGTTAAGCCGCAAGGTATGTGGAAGCCAATGTTTTTAAGAGAGCCACAGAATTTTTAAAAATAAAAAATTCCAGCTAAATTTTCTGCTGAACTTATTGATATATCACCATGTTACACCCCAAGTGGCTGGAAATATCAGGATTAGTGACCCACAATATGCAGCAAGTTTGACAGATTAAGCAATCCAGACTGATCCTGTTTCTCTAAGTAATCAATACAGAATATAGAGGCCTGTTACAGACAGCCAAAATAAAGCTGCTTCGAGTCACAGTGGAGGTACAGTGTTTCAATGATGCATGCGTCCTAAGAGTCCAGAAGTCGCACCAAAGCCACGCTCCAGCCCTAAGGACTGGAGCATGGCTTTGATGTGGCTTCCGGACTCTTAGGACGCATGCATAATTGAAACACCATACCTCCACTGTGACTCGAAGCAGCTTTATTTTGACTGTCTGTAACAGGCCAGACATTCCAACCTTTTTTTAAGATGTAGCACTCTTAAGTAGAAGTCATCTCTCTCAGAGAGAGAGAGAGAGAGAGAGAGAGAGAGAGAGAGAGAGAGAGAAAATGAATTGCTGAAACTAGAATCATAGAATTGGAAGAGACCACAAGGACTATCCAGTCCAACCCCCTGCCATGCAGGAACTCACAATCAAAGTATCCCAACAGATGGCCATCCAGCCTCTGTTTAAAGACCTCCAAAGAAGGAGACTCCATCACTCTCTGAGGGAGTGTGTTCCACTGTCAAACAACCCTTACTGTCAGTAAGTTCCTCCTAATGTTGAGGTGGAATCTCTTTTCCTGCAGTTTGCATCCATTGTTCCAGGTCCTGTTCTCTGGAGCAGCAGAAAACAAGCTTGCTCCCTCCTCACAGGGCTATCATATCACCTCTTAACTTTCTCTTCTCCAGGCTAAACATCCCCAGCTCCCTAAGTCGTTCCTCGTAGGGCATGGATTCCAGACCCTCCACCATCAGTTCTTTTAGTCCTTGGCTGTGTAGCTCTGCAGCTCTGAATGATGCTTTATTGATCATAGATTCCAGCAGGCCTTTGAGGTAAAGAAGATGAGAGAACTATACCCTGTGAGTCTCCTTTCAGCTCAACCTCCAGCTTGTTCCTGTTCTAACTCTTTGAAAGCTTAAAGAAAAGCATTGCCAAAAGTGGTGGGTAATGTCTGATGGCTTCCATATAGTGATGACAATATTTTCAAACAGGATTTTTAAGTGTTGAGAAACCCTGACAAGACAAATCTTGGACTGATAATAAATTTTGCTGTTTTCTATGCATATTCTATTCAAAATTTGCATGTGGTTTTAGGTGTTTTCTGCACAGCAAACAACATTTTTGCATTAAAAGTTATATTTTTAGACAGAAAGATTATTTCCTGCACAGAAAAACCTTTTTGCTGCATAGAAAATGCTGTATAATGGGAACTTATTCTGCTCAAAATCCACACATTAGTGATTTACATAGAAAATAGCATATTCTGTTTTTTATACACAAAATAAGCATTTGCAAATTTTCCCACAAAAATGCCAATAGGCTTTGAAAATTGTTTTGCAGCAGGAAGAAAATTGCTAAAATTTCTCATTGCTTCCTTCAAGAGGAAATTTATGGCCCTGATCCAGTGATGAAAGAGGCAGTTGCAGGCCACTCCTTAGGGGTGGTCTGTTCAGCCCCGTAGTAAAGAAATACATCCTATATGTATGTCAGTGGGATGGGGAATCAACTCTAGATTTTTGTCTGAATTTTAAAGGAGGTGAATGAACCTATTTGTGGGATAAATATCTGAACACCTTGGATAGTTCCTTTAAAGTTTACCTAAAACTTACCACAAATTCATCACCCTACTGAAATGGAAGTCATTGGCAGGAAGAATCATAAAAGCCAATGGGACTGTCTTCTTAGTAGACATGTATAAGATTGTAGTGTTAACAGTGTGGGATTAGGACTTTGAATTCAGTGGACCAGACAATGGAGCAGAATTACAAAAGATTGTACTGTTTGTTATGCAGCTGTTTAATTAAATCAATCTGATTTCTGTTCCAGAAATGTAATGAGTAACCAGAGAAGGAAAAATAAATAAAATGAGCCATTAAATCATCTTGCTTAACACAGACCTCCTGGGTAGTTAATTTTAATTTTTGTATAATGCATTGTTTTAAATTGGTTGCATCTGGAATATGATGGATTTCAGCTAATTTTCTAAGACGACAGTAGGGGATCCTAAAGGCAAAGAGCCTCATAAAAAGAGGGCTTGGATCTCAGAGCCTCCACTCTATTTGAAGCGTGACTGGCCGCTTGGCAGCAGGTTGGAAGTATAACAGAACCTGTTTGAGGCTCTTCCCTCCTGCTCATGGTGCTTTTTTTTTTTTGGTTGTTGATCTTCCTTCTAAACCTCTCCCACTGAAAACAATGGAGGGAAAGGAATTTTACCTCTTCCAAGGAATACATCCTTTGCTGCAAAGCAGGCTGTAGAACCTATGGATCTACATCATTATACTCATTGTCCACTATGACTTTAGTAACACCCTCTTTTCTCTCCCACTTCACTATTTTGAGGTTGGAAGGCCTGACCTTGGAAGGAAGCCATATTTCTGTGGCAAGGTTCAGCACCATGTGTAGCTCCTTCAACATTCAGACAGACAAAATGCAGAGCAGTGTCAGCACTCCACTGACTTGGAAACCACCAGCTGTCATGGTGTGTAAAGGAATGGGGGTGAGCTTGAGAGGTGGGAGAGAGACTGAAAACAGTGACTTGCCAAGGACCTTGTAGGGAGAATTTCCTATTTTCACTTTAGGCACAGGGGTGCATCCTCAAGTCCATCAGATTCCAGAGTAAGAGCACATAAAAAGTCAGTTCTTTCTCCAGCAAACTACAGTGAACCCTTGGTATCTGCTTGGGTTTGGTTCCAAACCCTTCCGTGGATACAAAAATCTGTGAATGCTCAAGCCCTATTATATACAATGGCATGGTAAAACTGTCCCTCTTATATATCAAGGTTTGCTTTTTGGATTTTTTAAAAATATATATTTTCAAAATATGGATGGTTGAATCCATGGATACAGAATCCGTGGATATGAAGGGCTGACGGTACTCGCCCCAGATGAGGCTGATCCTGCAGTGGTGTTGCTTGATGTACAAAATGACTACATGACTTTTGAGAGATATGTGAAGAGTGAGACACAGTTCGCACAATCCCCAAGAAAATGGAAGGGAAAATATAGCATATGTGAAGACTTGCCCTATTTTCCCATATGTTCTAGTGTTATTCTTATAGACATTTTCCTACACTGTACTGGGGATTGTGGATTACTGGGAAGTAAGTGGTTGGAATACTGGCAGGTAACTTGGGCTGTGCTTGGCTAGTGAAAACCTTTGCTCTGAAATGAAAGACCTGGACAAAAATGAATTGTTCACTGTTTGAATTCCTGATACTTCAGTTTGTTTCAAGTGTCTTGTGATATCTAGGAGACAGGTAATACAAAAGGGCACATTATTTTTGGTTAGCCAGACTTAGGTATCACTGTGAAAATTCATCAGGGAAAAGTTTGCTAGTAATTTTAATTGGACTGTTTTATGTCAGATATTTTAACCTCTGTTGGCTTTGCCTTCTTCCTCTAATTGCTAGCCATGCATTTAAATATGAGAGAGAAAATAACTGTTTGTCCTTGTTCCTCTTTCCTATCATCTTACATATTCAAGAGGGGGTAGCCTGATTCTCTGAGATTGCCATTATGTTCAGTTTTTGAAAAACCATAAATCATCAATGCTTAGGAAAAAATTAAAAGAGAGAGACTGACTCATACTGGAGGGGGGAAACAGCTGGGCTTTTATCTGCATAATGTTTGCTAAGTTCAGGAGACAGGAATGAAGATCATTTTCCTGCTACCTTTTTAATCAAGAAAATATATCCTGATTAATTTCTTAAACAGAAAAGAAGATAAAGCTTGCAGGCTAAATTTCTTTATGGCAGCGCATGCTTATGCCATTCTTCATTCATTTCCTCTCTCATGTTAATTGCATTTTCTCATCACATTGGCTGTTTAAATAACCTCCAGCTTTTCTTTTTCTTTTGTGGAGCACTGCCTGTGCACCAGAAGGTTAAAAACCCAGTTCTGCCCATATCTTCCCAGAAAGAATTTGTTGAATGCCCTATTTGTACAAAGCTTGGGGAGCCCTTGTCAAGAGCTGATAGCCAGTTTCTCTATCTGAGGCAGAACCTCTCTCTGTCCTCAAAGAAGACGAGCTTTAAAAATCTTTGGTTTCTGTGTCAGCCTTTAAGGGTGCATGAGAGATGATTTCTAGTAGCTGAGGGAGCATATAGTAGCCACCTCCAGCCCATGAATCCATCATTAGGAGATTGCAGTCTTCCAGTTCTGCATGTTGGTAGCTTTCAGGGAGGGGGAAATAACTAAAAGTCACCCTCTTCCTCTGTTGCTGGTTCCAAAAGCATTCTGTCTGTGAAAGCATGGCATACCACCAAACACTTAAATAGCATTGCAGTGTTTTACTAGTAGACAATTCACTTTTAAAATGAAGATCTTTTTGAATACACTGCTTGAGAGAAGAATGTTGAAAAAATATTTTTACACTTCCATGCACAACTTCAAAGTAATTTTAAAAACTTTTTTTTGGGGTAATGATTCATTCATATCGACTTTCTAACACTGAAATCTGTTAAGTCAGTGCTATTTCTTTAATAAATTGGAGGAGTCTCCTCAAAGGGGTCTACAGCTGTATCTGTGGAAAGGCTTTTGAACATGGTTAAAGTAGATTTATCATACATTTGCTCAATATTTTTTATTTCACTGGTCTGACACCATTATTTTTAAGTTTAAACTTGACAGTTTCTCACACACTACCATAAAATACATGCAATGGACAATTATAGATTAGAACATCCTTTTATAAGTTTTTTTTAAATGGTGGACTAAGCAATTGGCCTAGTTTCATTAGGATATAGGATCCAAGTCTTTAATTTGACCAGTTAAGGAAAAGGGAGTTCTTCTGATAGCTTACCACTCAGATTTCTGGAAACAAAGTTTTCAGACTTGTTACCTTGCTTTTCATTATATCTTTACCTAACCCAAATTTTGATCACTTCAGTTGTGGAACAAATTGACTTCTACATGATTTTTTAAACTAAATCTGGAACACCTTCTGCTTTTAAATTTCACTACAGTACGATATAACTGTAGCTCGTTTTGCATGCTAGCATAAAAAGGCTAGCAATGTTCCCTTCTTCAGTAACTATTTAGAATTCAGAGTGCATACTTGGTGCAAGATGTCAGCACAAAAATAATAAAAGATGTATTATTTTTAAAAAAGGATAGATTTGGCTCAGGTACAGGACTGATTTGATATGTGAAAGACTGTATTCTCCCTTGTGAACTAAATCATGCTTTGAGATCTGCTGGGGAGACCATTCTCTCTGCCCCCCCCCACCAGCAGGTACATCTGGTAGGAACCCAGAAGAGGGACTTCTCAGTGACTGCCGGCTGGCTTTTTAGGTATGTGTACAGTGCTGCACATTGAATCCTGGCACAATCTCCTCAGTCCCCATCAACCAAGCAATAGCTGTTGTGATTGAGGGGGATTGTGTTCCCCTGCTATTTGGGAGGCACTGGGTGCTTTTTCCACCCCCTCCTGTGACCAATGCCAGTTGGAAGTGCAGTCACCATTTCCCTTCAGCCCGGATATCGCTCATATAAGGTGGGAACATACATCACCTGCTTCTCAAGTAACAGAGACAGACCCTTGCTGATTGCAGTGGCTACTTTCTAGTAAGTAGAGCTTGGGTGACTTTTATGGTCCCTATGTAGCACTACATAAGGATGGTGAACACTTAACAGTCATGCGTGTGTAACTCCAGGTTATGCATTCATAACTGTGATATAGCATTCCAGACAGTAATCATCATCATCATCATCCAGCGTGCCCGCACTATACGCAGGTATGCTATACATGGCTTTAACCTTATGCGGAAGGTTAAGCCACCATAAAATGAATGGTGTGCACGCCACGCTGAACATGGGAACGTTCCCCCATTGAAACTAATGGGATTTGAGCGTATGTGTTTTTCTCCATACAGTGGGGGGGGGGTATTAACGGATCCCTGAGTATGGGGAGGGCCCAGTGTATTTACACACTTTGTTTCTCATTCTTCTTTAGGGGAGTTTGCAAACATGAGGGAGAGGTGCGTGATTGTTGCTACAGCGGCTTAGCCGCAAGGAAAAACCAGTGGTGGTAGTAACAGGTGCCGGGGGACAAAAAGGGCATGCATCAAAATCAGAATCAAATCTGCCTTCCAAAAACTTCCATTGGTAGATACAATTATTCAATACAATTATTATCAATAAGATATGTGATAACAAGAGTTACTTGACATAGTTATCCAGTTTCAGCAAAACTATGTTTTGAGCCTGTAGTTATTGACAGTATAGGAATTTTGAAGTGTGAGATTTTGAATTAATAAAATGTAGACAGTGAATGTTTAAATGGTAGTCAGATAAGATTGTTAAATTCATAGGAGCCTTTCATCTTTTCCTGTGTGACTTTATCATCATACTTGAGATAAAAGGCAGTTGCCCCCTCTGCTATTTTCTAGCTAGTTTAGTGGCATCGAACACAAGCACTGAACAGATGGTGCCTTATTAAGCATTCCACTGGGGATGAAAGATGCTACATTTCAGGTACAACACAAGGATCTTAAAGGGAAAAGATAACCAAAATAATATCAGTGCAAAATAACACCTAGGTACCCCTACCTTTATGTATTATTTTAGTTACAGTGCCAGAGAGATTTTCTTACTAATAATAAAAGGCAAATATACTCCTTGTAGTATTACAAGATATTCATTATTTTAAGGCAATAAATAGCATGAAAAGCAAGTGAATAGAATACAATAAGCCATATCATAGTACAGAAAATTAGGATAAAAACATTAAGCTGACATCTTGCACCATCAGACTTAGCTATGACAACCAAACTCCATCATTGTCGTTACTTAGGCTCATGCTATCCCCCCCTCTAAAGCTGGCAACATACCCAACCAAAATGTTCCAAAGGTGCTATAGACTGGGTCACTATGAAATGATGAATGCATTGATTTCTAGTTGTGAGGTGTGTTGAGACAGGCAGCTGGAGAGACCCTTCATGGTTGTCTCACAGCTGCTTGTCTCAGTGTAACCCATGGCTGGAAGAGCACTGCAGTCATCATTCCCCAGTGACCTGATCTGCTGTGTCTTGTAAACTCTTCAGCTGGAATGTTGCCTGACATAAGAGGTAAATCACTGGGGTCACGTTTGGCCATTAATGAGTGTAAAAATGAAATCCAATAGTTAGAAGATTCTAAGTCTGGCTTACAATTTGTAAATGTTGAGAAGGATGCCAGCCAGGATGAGATGCCACTATACAATACTGAATACTTCAAATTGTGTCTGATTGCTAAGCTAAGCTAAGAAGGGTTGGCCCTGGTATTTGGATAGGAGACCACTAGTTGGTATCAGCGATCTCAGGGTAGGTCTAGGAAAGAATTCTGCCTGAAACCCTGGAGAGCTGCTGCCTGACAGACTTGGAAATACCAGGCTTAATTGTCCAATAGTCTGGCTCAGTATAAAATGGCTCAGATGTTTGTGTTAATAGTTTCAACACATATAATAAGCCATAGAATAGTACAGTGGGCCGTCCCCTGATGCGAGGGATCCATTCCGGAGGCCCCCCCCCCGTGTAAGGGAAAATCCACGTATGTTTGTGCCCCATAGGAAACAATGGGGTGTGTGCACGTAGCAGCAGTGCAGGGGGGGGGGGCACCATTGTTTATATTGTCACACGGCTTCCACATAAGCAGGAAGCCGCATATAGTGCGACCACGTATGGCGTGGGCACATGGTACAGAAAATAATGCAGAGCTGCTTTGGGTCCCAAGTGGGGGGAAAAGCAGGATAATAAAGAAACAAACAAACACATCCAGAGAAGCTTCTTCCAACAGATGCATTTTTCCATCAGATGGCCTTCCTACATCAGAGGAAGATTTCTTTCAATGGAAAAACATATCTTTAAAATGGCAGAAGTTTCTCCAACAGGGGAAACATTTCTGGATTTACCTAATTTTCCTTTCTTTGTGTTTGAATCAAGATATGTGTTGGTTAACTTTCCTTAAATGTTTAGATAAGTGAGGATTTACCCTGACACACAGAGTGAGATCCCAGTTTTCTAGTATGGGGTCTGGAGCAAGTGGGGTTGGCAACAAGAAGGTAACCCCTGGATCTTTGAACCTTGCCCTTAGTTTTAACACAAGGGTTATATAAACATCACAAACATCAACACACCACTTTTTCTTTTTAGCTGCAGAATTCACAGTTATAGTTCAGCTTTTGTTTCGAAGTTGACCTTCCATGTTCTGAAACTAATTTGCCATACTGCTCTGCAAAGTCTGCTCAAGGACTTCCTCTGCAGAATAATGTGCTTCTTATTAAGAGCATCCTATAAAACTCTGGAGGATTGCATACAAAGGAAACAAGACGGAGACACATGCATTTCCATCCCCCCGTTAGATATATGATATTGATGACCAGGATGTATATCAAGGTTGTTGTTAAGTAGATAAAGTAAAAGAATGGCTGTAAATGTCTAACAAACCGGCTGTCTCTATACAGGAACATGACATATGAAATACAACTTGCCAGAAAGATAAATTTAGGCACATTGCCAAAAATGCTATATAGAGTGCAATCAGCCAACATTTATTAATTAATGGATTTATTTCACCTTATTTAGTTTTTTTTAGGTGGTTGAAGTTAAAACTGGTAATAAAACATGATTCCAATATTGTCATGTTATTATATCTGAACATATATATTTAAAATGTGAATTCCAAGGGTCTGTCTAGAATAGAAAAGTAAAGAATATTCTCAAATCCTCACTGAAAAGAGGTGAAAAATGTAAAATGCAGTGACTGTGCAATCTGAGACTTTTTGCAAATTTTTGCAGTATATTTTTTACATATATATAAAAAATCATATCTCTGCATATGTGGGATTTTCATTTGCACAAAATACAGTGTTTTTACTGCAAAAAAAATCCCCACATGTGCAAGCAGCTGTACTGATTTATACTAAAAATAGGAATTATCAGTTTTATGTCAATCAGGACCAGGTCTTAATTGTCCCTTTAGGACTAGGCTACATCAGCATAAGAGGCATAGTGCAGAGCAGTTATTGTTGAGAAAATTAATTTTCTCTCAGCAATTATAAGGATTCTAGTTAAGCTCAGAGGAAAGTGGTGGCAGACAATATCATAGTACCAACTAAGAATGAATGCAAGAATGAACAATTTCAAAGTGTGTCCCCATTGCCTAACATTACAAGAGGTTTTTAAGCACCTTTTTGTTTGTTTATTTATTCGCATTTGAGGACTTTTGAGGACTTTTTAATGCAAAATCAAACCAAAAACCAATAGTGTTCTTGTGCAGATGAAGTCTTTGCAAAAAGTGCTGAAATGTTAACCATTTTTTCTGAAAAGAAGAACAATAAAATTTATGAGCATATTTACATCCCTAGAGTACTAGAACTCTGGAAGGGAAATAGTGCTTAACCTTTTCCTCATTCTCTATGTTTCTAGTACAGTTTGGCTCATCTCATTCCTCTCTGATGGATTCCAAATATATTTTTGCAAGGGGGAACACATTTGAAGTTCTGCAAGAGGAAAAGCAGCCGGGATTAAAAAAAAATGAACAGAGAAGTAGACAGGATGAATAATTCCCCCCTCCACTGCTTCTCAGTTTCAGATTGACATGTCTTCAAGTGTCAGTCAGTGAATTTCATGCAACTGTAACAGTAAAATGTTCTATTAACTGACAATATTATATTTTTCATTCTTTTAATTTTTATTTGTTCTGTGAACTGCCTAAGGGAGGATTTGCTTTAAGAAGCAGTAGAGAATAGTAAAAACTGGTATTCAGCAGTTTCTCAAAATATGGCCGAAATTGGTGTTCCTGACCACTTGGGAAAAACTTACTGGAAGAAAACCAGTGGGCAACTTTAATGGTTTTTTCCCCCTCAACACAGGAAAGCAATGTGACTTTGTCAACTCTGTTCAGCCTCATAAGCTGCACAGTTGCATTACAGTGCAACTCTACCAAAGTAAAGTTGTGCACCCATACTAACTAAAACTGCACAATTTGTATAAGCATCAACATCAAAAAGGGGAGAATGGAATACAACATTCCTTGAATGCTAAGCTCTATACTCACACACCTTAACAGTTCACTTCATCTCTGCCAAGGCTGCTCCTCTCTTGCTGCCCCCTTCTTTGCCATTTTTTTCTCAACTAGTATTTTATGTAACTTGTTCCCAAACTTTCTGGGTTCTGAATATGCATGTCCCTTTTTTTTCTTGACCTGGCTGCCTATGCTGATTCCTCAATTCCTTCTCATCTTTTCTAATACACTTCATCTCCACCAAGGCTGCCCTTCTCTGTTGCTCCTCTGCTGCTTCTGCAATTTTTCTGAAACTCTGGGCTCTGAGTTTGCACCCCTCTTCTTTATTGACCTGCCTGCCTACTATGCTAATTTAGGCCATTCTCTCCAAGTCTAATCCTCTCTTGCTGCTCTGTCCACCACCATTCTGCCACTCTCTAAAGGCCAAGAAGGAAGAGGAACACAGAGACCAGAGGGTCCATTGTTAGTGGGCCCTTCAATCAAGCACGAGAAAACTAGCCCCCAAATTCTGGCATGCAATAGATCTTTATTTATTAATTCCTGGTATCTAATCCAGTTTACTTATCCATCTTTCTCAAAAAGTTGTGCAAAATGAGATAGCCATGGTCAGAGAGAGACCTAAAACTGCATTTATTCTTCAGAAAGTTGCATAATTCTGAGTAAAACTGAATTTCTTGAAAATGCAGTTTTTAAACATTGCAGTGAATTTTGCATCTTTTGTGAGGGGGAAAAAATCCTGAATGTTTCAGCAATACAGGAAGAAATACCGATGCCTTTCCTCAACATCTGTTAGGAAGTGGGGCAAATCAAGAATTCCCATTCCTAGGACAGAAATATGTAATTTACTAAGCAAAATATAAATTTATTTGTTCCTTTAGCCATAAATAAACCTTTTCTTGTGCAGAAACTAAAATTGGGTCAGTTTCTAGCCATTCTCTAGTAGCAGTTTCTGTTTGCCCAAAATGTCCACTTGCTGATGAATAACTGGGATATCCTCTTGGATTACAATAGACTACCTTGAAAAAAGCTGGAAACTTCTTATTGAGAAAAACTGACATAACCTCCCATTATACCAACATATATCCCATTTTGTAATTGCTGCAAAAAGAGGTATCTAGCACCTCCTTTGCACAATGACCCTTGCCCCTTTGCAATAAGAGTTTGAAGGTGCTGGGTTGCACCCCCCTCTCAGTAGCTATAGGTATTAAAACAGCCCAGGACATGATCCGGTAACAGTTTTTCAACCAAGAAAATAAAAAAGAACTGTTACCTTTGTAGACCTTCAACAAGTACACTTGAGGTCTGAGAAGTTGATGACAATTCCATTTCCTGTGATGCAGTACTTCAGCTGAATAGTACCTGAAGGCTTCCTGTCCCCACTGACTATGGGTTGGCTGTGGGGATGGGACCTACCACTTTCAAATTAGTGCTGTGTAGTCAATTTGCTGCAGATACTTAGTGAAGGTACTCTGACCTAGATTTTCATGGTATGAATACAGCACAGGATCTCATCCAATGC
The DNA here is from genome assembly GCF_019175285.1 of Sceloporus undulatus. Taxonomy (NCBI): domain Eukaryota; kingdom Metazoa; phylum Chordata; class Lepidosauria; order Squamata; family Phrynosomatidae; genus Sceloporus; species Sceloporus undulatus. The sequence continues at coordinate 58,985,179 of NC_056523.1, forward strand.
CTCCTTTGAATCCTGTCTCCTTCAGAGTAACTTAATTCTCTCCTCTGGAAAATCAACAAGCTCTGGCAACATGTATTGGTGTAGGAAACTCAATGAACAGTATCTCTGCTGGTAGTAACACTATCTTTTGATGTCTAATCTTGTGAATAATAATAATAATAATAATAATAATAATAATAATAATAATAATAATAATGTATATTCTGCTTAATCACAGGGAATCCAAACAGATTACAACAGTAAAAAAATACAGTTAAAAAGAGATGCATTAAAATTCCAAGACCCCCAATCCTCCCCCCAAACTTAAAACATGATCAAACTCTAAAAAAGGATTAAACCAAAGAAAGTTAAAAGCATTAATATAAATACACTAAAATGAGATCAAAAATTCCCAGCCGAGTCTGGGGTAGGGTAAAAATAAGGGAGGATAAGGGAGAAAGAGAGGGGGGGGAGGCAGGTCAGCGGGGGTGTTCTAGTCTGGAAAGGCCTGCTGGAAGAGATCCATCTTAATGGCCTTCTTAAAGGTTTCCAAGGTGGTAATATGCCGGATCTCGTCCGGCAGGTCGTTACAGAATCTAGGAGCACCTGATGAAAAAGATCTTTGGGTTACTGCTGAAAGTCTAGTCCTCTTAGGTTGCAGCGGATTCTTCCCAGATGAACGAAGAGTGCAGGGTGGATTATATGGGAGCAGGTGCTCCCGCAAGAAGTCAGGACCCAAGCCATGTAAGGCTTTAAAGATTAAAACCAAGACCTTGCATCTTGTCTGGAAACTGATAGGCAGCCAGTGAAGAGATTTTAAAACTGGTGTAATATGAGCAGTTCTAGATATACCAGTAACCAAACTAGCTGCCCTATTCTGTACTAGCTGAAGTTTCTGAACTTGACATGAGGGTAGCCACATGTAGAACGCATTACAAAAGTCAAGCCAAGAGGTTACCAGCGCATGTACCACTGTTTCAAGGTCTCCCTACTCCAGGAAGGGGCGCAGCTGGCGTATCAGCTGAAGCTGATAACAAATGCTCCTGACTATCGCATCCACCTGAGCTGTCAGGTGGAGAGACGAGTCCAGGAGCACCCCCAGGCTGTGGACAGAGTCCTTCAGGGGAAGTGTGGCCTTGTCCAGAACTGGCTGATATAACTCCTTTCCCGGATTGGGGGTTTCTATAGCAAGTACCTCCGTCTTACTTGGATTCAGCTTGAGTTTGTTTTCCCTCATCCAGTCCAATACCACCTTAAGACAGGCATTCAAAGGAGAGATGCCATCCTTAGTCACTGCATAAGTCTGAGACATAGAGAAATATATTTGGGTGTCATCATTGTACTGATAACATGATGCTCATTTAGCATCAGATCAGGCAATTCATGCTTAAAATTCTATGGAATTAATGAAAATCTCTGCTAGGATGCAGTATTGAAGTTACAGATCTGTAAGCTAAGGCCTAAACAGACTGGCAGGATACCACTGGCCAAAGCTGTGGTATCTTTCCTGTGATTCTGACTCAGGTCCCTTCCTGGGCTGGTGTGGCAATCAGTGTCAGAATCCAAAAGGATATGGATCAATCATGATCCGCCTTATAACATCTTTGGAGGCCTTTAAGAAGGCAATAAAAACAAATCTCTTCCGGCAGGCATTCCCAAATTGACCTCCTCAGAATGTTCACTCTTCAGTTGGAAATTGTGGTTTTAAATGGTATTTTAAGGTGGGAGGGAGATAGGGAATTGGATTTTATATGTTTGCTATGTTTTTACTTGTGGTTTGTTGTGTTTTATTTTTATTGTTCTTATGTTTGTTGCTACCCGCCTCGATCCAATGCAGGGAGAGGTGGGATACAAATAATAATAATAATAATAATAATAATAATAATAATAATAATGTGGAAAATGGGGAGATATATTAATATAGTAGTATGTTAGTAGTAGGGATGTGTGTAGTAGTAGGCTTAGTGGTTAAGATGCCAACTTTGATGATCAGAAGATCAGAAGGTTGGCAGTTCGATGCTTGAGTGCTGCATGATGGAGTGAGCTCCTGTCACTAATCCCAGCTTCTGCCAACCTAGCAGTTCAAAAGCATGCAAATGCAAGTAGATAGATAGGTACCACTTAAGTGGGAAGGTAACGGTGTTTGGTGCTGTCATGCTGGCCACATGACCATGAAAGCAGTCCTTGGACAACACTGACTCTTCGGCTTAGAAATGGAAATGAGCACTGCCTCCTGCAGTTGGTTACAACTAGACATTCATGTCAATGGACTCCCTTTCATTTTTACGTTGATTTAGTGATGTGGTAATATTTTGAAATGGTAAAGTAGAAGTAATGGGCTATGGTTAATTGGAGGGAAGAACAAAGGGGGGGGGAGACAAAAGGCAAAGGGGACTGTAATGTTTATTCTGATTGAAATGCAAACCGGAGACAGATGGGCAATAATTACTGAAGAAGACACAGTATATGGCCCTGTTGGTTCCTGAGGAAAGACTTTGATGGTCAACAAAACAATACATTCCTTGGGAGGGGGGGGATGGATTGATGGGGAGATAGGGAGCTGGAGTGGCCAGTTTAAAAAACCCTTTGATATGATAGGAAGAGTGTGGGCTGGGGGCTGGAGAAAAGGGGGCTTGGGGCTAAAAGATTTTTAAAGGTGGGATGTTTGGTGCACAAATTAGATTTGACACTGACTAGTCTGCGAGCAAACCTCTGTTTTGGAATCCAAATAAACTGTCAATCAATTTCTTTGCAATGTTTTCTTGGCTTTTCAAATTTTGGTCCCTTGGTCATGATAATGAATGAATATTCACATGCCTACTCAGTGCTGCGCTGTGGATCTGCCACCACTGCACACCCCTTACCTGCCACTACTGTTGAATACACTCAGAAGGCTATCACCGCTGCCTATAAGGGTGGAAACAGGATGCCTGGCTACACCCAGGTAGCCAGGTACCTCCTTCTAAATTCACTGGCTGCAGCAGGAGCCTTCAGAAAGGACACAACAGCAATGGCAGGTAAGGAGCATGCAGGCCCTTGCAGCCTGTCAGCTGTTGCAGCAGAGTTTCCAAGAAACTTTACCACAAACGGCTGGTCTTTTTGGACCACATTAAGGACCTTTTGGGCTGGGATCAGTGCAGGATTGCTGGATTGGCCTATCCCAGCCTGCCCTAATGACCTGTGTTGTCCATAGGGGAAGACACTAAGCCAGTGCTTATAGTTCTCTAGAATTACAGATCTGTAACTAGTCCATATTCAATAACACTACATAGTTTTAATGTAAGAACAAAAAGAAGCCGCAAAAAGCCATTAAAAAAAATCCATAGCCACCGGCACTGTGGCTTTTCAGTGCTCCTTAGGTGCAGCACATGTACACCCTGTGCCAAGGAAGCACTGTGATGTTTATTGCCATGCAGTGGGGCGTGCAGCATCATGCCAGCATTGGGGTGGAGTCAGGGCATGCAGTCACTATGCCCCCACTCTGCCCTGATGCTGCCATTTATCAACGGTCTGTTCAGAGCCTAAGTAATCGATATAGAATATTGGCACTAATCTTTTCACTTTACTATGTTTCACCATAACCAATCAAATTATTCACCTTTAACCAGGAACTGTACAGGCTTAATCGATAAGGATAAATTATAGTATTGAGCCATGAAAGATCTTCTAGTATCCCCTTTCTAACATGAAAAAACAAAATCAGTCTTTCATCAATATATATATATAAGGAATATATCACACTATATTTCTAAGTAGAAGGTGACATGACTCCTAAGACTACTTAGAAGAAAATAATTCATTATACAAAAGTAGGTAGAATGGTTGCAATCATAAAGTTTACCTAAAATAATTGGATAACTTGCTTACAGATTGAAAACATGTGTTATGTGTATCCCTTTATGTTTTAGGCCTTAGAATTAATTGCTGTCAGTATAGAGTAGACCAAACAAAAATAATTTGCATCAGATCATAGGGAAGAAAAATCTAATAAGAATGGGAATAACTCTGTTTTGTGTTTCTTAAGGCAAGGGGTTAATCATACAGCATTCAAAAGCTGAGGCACAGGACTATATATGGAAAAGACTATGGATCTGTATGGAATTTTGAGAAATACCTTAGGAAAGCTAAAAGTGAAAAAGCTTAGAGTTAAGTCTGTCCCACTCCAGCTGTCCTCCCTCTGGGGCTGATTTGAAGAGGACCAAGGAAAGGTCAAAAAGCAAATATTGAAAAAGTATTCACTTTTTATTAGACCATGATATTTACATACTGTTTGAAAATTGCTTTTTCAAACCTGTATCTGGGCTGCAATCCTATATGCACAGTGAAAGCTGAACAGTGAAGAAAGTGGATAAGATGAAAATCAATTCACTTGAAATGTGGTGCTGGAGAAGAGTGCTAAGGATACTGTGGACAGCCAAAAAGACAAACAAATGGGTTTTTGAACAGATCAAACCTGAAATCTCCCTGGAAGCCAAGATGACTAAATTGAGGTTATTGTACTTTAGACAAACCATGAGACAATGATGGTAGGAAAGGTGGAGGGAAGTCATCCCTATATAGAAAGTCATCCCTATATAGAAATGAACTGAAGATTGTGGTTTCTGTCTGCATCTATCATTGATACTGGACACAATAATTAGTAACCCATGTTATATTATTGTTCTATGCTGGACTTCCTTTGAAAAGGTTGTAGAAGTCTCAATTCATCAAGCTCCCACTGTGGAGATCAAAAATACAAGCTTCAGGATATCCACAATATTGCTTCAACCACAGCTCCAAGCTGGAGAAGAATTCCCTTCAAAGCTCTCTACTCACTGTAGTTCCAGTCCTCCCTTTCAATGTCCAACCTCTTCCTTCATTTGAATCCCCCTGTTATGGGCGATGACAGCACTGTGGCTGTGGTAGCAAGCTGCACAAAAGGAGGTAGGATTTCCCCTTCTTTCCCCTCGCTGGTGTGTTTAATTGCAACTAGTAGTGTAAATTCCTCAAGGGCTGCTAAGGAAATGTAGCTGCCATCACAAGCTTCACTGGCAGCAATTCCACTTCATAATATTTCATAAACACACTCACAAATGATTAAGGAAACTAAGGGATGCATTCACATATCAGCCTATGGAAGGAATATTGCATTATAGTGATTACTTCTCCCAGTACCACAGTAGCCAGGTCACAGCCTTACAGTGCAGAATTCTACCATACCCTTGGCCTCAATTTCTTCACCTGGAAGTGACACTTTCTCTAATTCTTTCTGCCCTCACAAGCAAATCTAGAGTCTCCCTTCAAGCCCAGCCTAGAGCACCTTCTGTCTCCAGCATTCATTCCTTTTTCCTACCTGTTCTCCTTTCTTCTTTCACTGCCACCACAAACTCACCCATTCTCTTTTAATGTTTATGTCCATTTTCCCTACCTGTCTTTCCATGGTTTTATTAACAGATTGGCATATTCCTGGCAGAAACAAGATAGGAAGCTCTCTTTTTTTTCTAGATGTCTACACTGGCTGCTTAATCTAGGGCCAGTGTGGAGCATGGTGCCCTGGACTGGCCCTGGAGCAGTCTCCTGGACAATGAGGACACCAATCTGAATCTGGTACAACACTGTGTTGTTGTTGTATATAGCGGCCAGCTGGGCTGATACTGCATTGGCCCCACTGGCCCACCCTCTGTTTTTGAAGCTGCTGCCACCATTTCTTTATGGGGATCAGCTCTGTGTAAAGCCTGCTTGGCTTTACTGCTACCACTACTTCTGACGACTGATATGGGTGCCCAGCCATGTGATCAACAAAGGGCCAAAACAGATGGGCAGTAGGTGCCGGCTTCCCGGTGACGTGGGGGTGTGGCGTTCAGACAGCTCATGACCCCATGTTGTCGGGAAGCCGCATGGCTGACCACACATGCACCCACATCATGACATTTCAACGGCACAGTGTTTACACATGCTGTGACACAGAAATGCTGAAAAGTCACCGCCTTGGCTGCCTTTCTCTAGGCTCAAAAGGAAGCAGCTTTCTGACACTTCTTTTTTTAGCTTGGAAAATGCCAGGTTGGGGGTGTGGTGTGTGGTTGCTGTGGCCCCAACCCAGGAATCAAAGGGGTGGCGTTATGCCACTCCTTCAGGGCCGTCTGTTTCAACCCAAAGATTCCAGGGAGCCAAAAGCCACATCCTCCCCTTACCCATTCTGAATAGTATAGGGGAAAGGTCCTGTTTTTGGAGCCATCACTGCTGCTTCCTCACAGGCAGGAGTTTTGTGTAAAGCATGCCTGGTGTGCCGCCTGTTCTGCTAAGGACAGAAATGGTTGCCTGGACATTTGATCAACAAGGAGTCCAGATGCCTATTTCTATCCTTGGCAGAAGTTGTGCTATACCAGACAGGCTTTACATAGAATTCCTGCCCACAAAGAAGCAGTGATGGTACCTCCAAAAACTGACCGTCCTTTTCCCCTGCACTGACTAGGGAAAGGGACATGGCATAGCTCTTGGCATACAGACAACTAGATTGGGCCAAATCAGACTCAATCCAGCTGTCCACATGCCAAAAGAATTCATTCTGGGGTTTCTGGGAAACACTGGGATTTTCACTTAGTTCAGAGAAAAGGTTAGTTCACTTAGGAACTCAGTTAGGAATTTAGTTCACTTAGTTCAGAGCAAAGGTTAAGCACACACACACACACACACACACACACACACACACACACACAACCAACCCTCAGATCCTCCCTGTAAATAGCCGTACATAATCAGGACTGCCAATACCAGCTTTGGGGAGAGTATAACTTTTTCACCATTGTAGTTAGCCCTTTATGGCCAGTCCTGTCCAGTGCTCTTTTCCTAGGATATCTTCTTCACTTCTGTTTTGGAGACATCCCTTATCTTCATCTGAGAGGTTTCTTTGATGTACTTTCCAAAAATCCTCCAAGCATTTCTTTCCAACCCTTTTCCCCACCTTCATTCAATCCAAGCTGTATGGCCAAAACATGAATATACTAGACTGCCTCCTTCCAAGTATGCCTCCCTGAATACTCTGAGGCCCAAGGTTAACTTCTTTGGTCATCTGATGTTTGGAATCTCGTAAGTATAAGAGACAGGTGGATCATTCCACTACAGAATTATAGCAATTTATGATTTAGCAACAACAGAATTAGCAATAACAAAATTATTCTGTTTTAATTGGTTCTGTCCTATGGAAACCTAGAATTGGCAATTTAGGAAGGGACAACTAGAATTCTTCACTAAGGAGCTCCTCTTGTGCTTCTGACCAAATTCAAACTCCCAGGATTACATAGGAGGGGAACCATGGCCGATAAAGTGTATAGTTTAGCTATAACTGTGTAAGGTTAACAAGCCCAGGGTCTCTTCTGTCACTGATGTGCATTCATTGTGAAATGTCTTCCTAGAAGAACCCTGCCTATCATTTCACATCTTTGATTATATTATTTTCAGCGTGAAGTGAAGACCCAGTGTTTTCAGGCCATCGTAGGGCATAGGTTGAGAGACTGTAAAAATATGTGTTCAACTTTACTGTTCACCAGAATACTAAGGTCCACCAACCTGAGACAGCTACAAAAGAGTGGCATAGGCCCGGTACATACTGCCAATAAGCGGCATAACAGGGCTGGTTCTAGGATTAGGGACTGTGCGGCAATCGCACGGTCCTTAACCCTAGAACGTAATGGTAGCATAACAATGGCAGTGCCCTGTGTACAAAGGCGGTGCCATTGTTATGTAAGTGCTGTGCAGCGTCTGCACATTGCCGTGCAGCACTTACGTAACAAGTGCTTGTTACGCCGCCCCTGCGGCTTTAAAAGTACCTGCTTTTCGTGGGTTATTTTTCTGCCGGTGAGAAGCTACGTAGTATGGCGGCTGCAGCTTCCCTGAGATGCCTGCAGGCCGCCGCTTGTTGGCGGTCTGTACTATGCCATAGATTCAGCCCAGCAGTTTTCCTTCCAAGAGTGGAAATGGTGGTTGCCTGTAAACCCGGAGCCCTGATGGCGCAATGGTTAAGTGCCAGTACTGTAATCACAAATTTGTCAGTTCGATCCCAGGGCTCCAAAGTGGACTCAGCCTTCCATTGTTTCGTAGGTTGGTAAAATGAGTAGCTAGCTTGTTGGGGGCAATTGGCTTACAGACTGTAAACTGCTTAGAGAGTGCTGAGTTCACTAATACACAGTATAGAAATGTAAATGTTAAATGCTGCCACCCATCTTCCTTGTTTTTTCAGTAGCCTTATTTAAAAGAAGGGACACACTTTTTGTCATTACTTTTGTTTAACTGTTGAAAGTCAGAGACCTTTACTAATCTATAAATAACAGAAAGAGCTACTAGTTACTTGATTCTGTGAAGTGCTTCTTTTAGTGTAAACCTTCGCTTAAGGCTATAGGCTACATTTTAGATTAATTTTGCATTTCTGTAGATTTTTCAACCAGTTTTTGCAAACTACATTGGCTCTCTTTTATGCAAAAAATTGGATGTAAATATTAATAAATACATGAGATACATGCATTACAAAAGTATCTCTCTGTTCAACCTTTTGTCAATCTGAGCCTGTAGTGACCTAGAAGAAGGTAAAGAATTGATTTGAATTAAAGATGGGTGACAATCTATTGTCTATTTGATAAGAATTTACCCTAATTTATGTTTGAGAAGTGAAGAACTTGAGAGCCAGAATTGAGATTTGTCTATCCAGGGATGGAGTGATGATGATGATTCCCTTTGTTTAAATCCTGCCTTTTCACCAGAACAGGACTCAAGCACTCAGTTCTTAAAGTTCTGGGTTCAAAAAGTTGGATATCATTAGTGGCACAGTGGTTAAATGCTGGTACTGCAGTCACACGGTTGGGAGTTCGATCCCAGGGGCTTCCATCCTTTTGTAGGTTCGATAAAATGAATGTCCAGCTTGTTGGGGGCAATTGATTTACAGATTGTAAACTACTTAGACAGTGCTGAGTTCATTGGTGAGCGGTATAGAAATGTACATGTTATTGCTATTGCTATATCCATGGTACTGCTGAATCAGTTTTATCAGTTTTACTGCCTCTTTACTTCCTCATCTTTAACACCTATATTTTAGGCAAGTACAACATGATCTACTCCATCTATTTGCTCCATAGGTGTGAGTATTTAATTTGATCTATGACAGTTTTATTTCAGTTTGTTTTTTGAAGAGTCTAACAACATCTGCAACTTTCTCTCCCTGTAACTGGGATGGAAAGAACTTAAGATTTAAAAATTTTGAATGCAGGAGAAAGTGAAACAGTGAATCTGAAATAAATAAGACAAATCTACATAAGTACAATTAGTATTATTATCTGCTCACAGACCTGAGATGCATCTACCCTGTAGAAATAATGCAGTTTGATACTGCTTTATGTGCAATACCACCATCCTATGGAATCCCAGATTTGTATATGAAGATTTGACAGACAAAGTTCAGCCTTTGACAAAGCAGAATGGGAAACATAGGGAAACAGTCCTAATCAGTAACAACCCTCCAATGAAATCTGACTTATGAAATAAGTAAACGAAGCAATTAAAAAAACATGCTGAATATATGGACAATAAAACAAAGCAGAGTAGTATACCGTATCACAGTTTGTACCAAGGGAATTGTAGACTGTTTCTTTAACATTTCTTTGAGGAGAAATCCCTTTTGGTTTTAAAGGAACACATTAAACCTTTTATTTCCATCTTACAGAACCTCACACACAGACTAGAAAAAAGAATTTGCAAAGGAATCCAAATATGGAGATACTGAAAAATATTGGATTAGATGAACTGCGACAGAATATTTGGAATGGCCAAATAGCAGCAGGGGTTCAACTTTAAAAACAGCAGGATCTTGTTCTTTGCAGACATGAGTGACATATTGCAAGCAAAATGGGGGATGAGACAGAATATTTAGTTGATAAATGCTTTCTGTTTAAAAAGGACCTGATTCAGGAATTTTGTGCATACTCTGGGTATGCTTTGTAGGTTCATCTTTTGAAAGAATATCTTTTAATTTGAATGAATAAGGAATATAATCTTAAAGAAACAAGACAGGGTAAGAGCCAATATATGAGCAGTGCAAAGATGGTGGTACTATCGTGTTGTATCAAAATGGCTTCCTGTTAAGGAGAAACAAATCTGTCAATTTTACTTATGTCCAATTTCTGCAGCAATTTTCACGAAGTTCATACAAAAATTCATACATACATTTTTTTCTAATACAATGGACTCTTGTTATCCGTTGCAGTTTGGTTCTATGAACCCCTGTGAATAACAAAATTTGTGTATGCTCAAGTCCCATTAATTAAAATGGCTTAGCAAAATGGTGCCCCTTATATAAAATGGAAAAATCAAGGTTTGATACTTGATATTTATAATTTTTGAATATTTTCAAGCCGTGGATGCTTAAATCTGTGTATAAAAAAATCAGTGTATAAGGAGGGCCAACTGTATAAACATGCAGTTGTACCTAACATGTATTTTCCTGCAAGCAATTTTAACTAATAACTATTTAATAATACACTATACATTATTCTGATGTCTATAAAGTTTTAATGTATGAGTATTTTCTTCCAATATACACATTTTTGTTTATGGCTTTTTACTTCTAATCTGCATCATAAAATTTGCACGAGTGCAAATAGTGATGTATAGCTTTCCTTTAGTCTATGTGTTGTTTCAGAAAGTGTGAATTTGATAAGCTCATTTTGATCTTCCCATCTCGCCACTACTCCCCACATCATGGGCTAAATCTAGTGTTCACTCTATCTGGAACAGACCACCTAAAATTATTGGGACTTATTGTGAGTCCTATGAAGGGCTAAAATTGGATTTCTAATCCATTGTTTTAATTTCTGGAATATTTTCCCAATTCACTTCTGTGTCTAAAATCATACTGGGAGATTTGTATGAGGATGTGATTCAGGATTTGCAGTGGGTTCTAGGTACTCAAGAATGTGAAGATTTAGGCATTTATGGCTTGGAATCACAACTAGAAGTTCTGAGAAATATGACTTTGGAAAGGATACGTCTTATGACTTCACAGACATGTTTGAGTGCACTTCTGACTAACCAAGATACCTGTGCACACATTAGACCTGCTGAAGGTGTGCTCAATACAAACCTCTCATAGGTCAGGGGTACTAGAAATTACTTAGTGCCGTATTTGCCCTGCACTAACTTTGTGCCAGCATGGTGGTTGTGTTCCTGTGTGACTTGATGGTTTCATCACTCCATCCCTTTCTGTGTAAAGACTGCAAACAAAGGAATGGAATCATGGGCCTGAATGGAGAGGGAAGAATGCAACAATGCGAATTTCTTTTTTCTACTATATACATAAGTTTAAGAGGTATAGAACATTTTTTTTCTTATACAGTTGCAGTTTTGACTTTTGCAGCTTTGATTATTTGTGGTTTTGATTAATGTGTTCTCTCTAGGAATCTCAAGGTCCTCTACTGCAACTCTGCCAGAAATTGACCATAGAGTTGTGCTGGAGAACCTAGAAGTTCCTAGAAAAAAACACTTCTCTAGGCATTTGTAGGTCCTCCTGCATGATTCTATGATCAATTTAAATGTTAACCATAGTGTTGCACTGGAGGACCTGGAGATTCCTAGAGAATTGTTCTCTCCGGTGTTTTTTTATTTGCAGTTTTTCACATTTGTGGGGGTCCTCCACCCCTAACCCCAGCATCTCCCCATATGATCTGCCCCGCACACTCAGAACATCTGGGAAGAACTTACTGGTAATTCCACCTTCCAAATATGTTGCCACATCCCAGATGGCCTTCTCAGTGGTGGCCCCACAGATGTGGAATGATCTACCCGAGGAGCTCTGTCTGACAACCCCCCTAGAAACATTCAAAAAGAGGCTTAAAACTCTTCTTTTTTGTCAAGCCTTCCCCCCTGAAGAATGAAGTTATCTACCCTGTTGCCATCAATTCCCTGCTTACCCTTGAAGGCGAATGATTGTGCTTAGAGTTCTGTAATTGTATGGTTTTATTATGGGATTTTATCCTTTTATGAAATGTCTGTATGGTTTTAATTGTCTGTACACTGCTTTGATCTGTGGAAAAGCGGTATATAAATAAAATTTATTATTATTATTATTATTATTATTAAATGTGAATGTGGAGAAACCACTGTATTAGAATTCACAAACACTTCCTTCCCCCAGGAGTGTAGCTATGGGGGAAAGAAAGTGAGGATATTGCCCCTCAAATAAGAACTCTGCACTACCAAAGAAAGTTTCATTCACTCTCCAAATTTCAAGCATTTCAAGCACTGCAATAACTTAAAGTTCAGGCAGCCAAAGAAAAGCAGGCAAGCAAGGATAGTTACCAAGAGAATGCAAACACTCCAAATATAACAGTTCTAAGGATGAATAATTTTCAGTGTCTGCAATGCTAGAAATTGTGGACTGAAAGGGAATTTCATCGGGGGACAGAATTCTTATTTGAAGGGTCAATGATCTCATCCCCTACACCATCAATTAGTCAGTTGCTCAGCAGACTCACTGTTCTTTGCTTCCCTCTCTCCATGAACTGTCTCCTGAGTTGCCATTTCACCTGGTTATTATGCTCCTCATGTTCCTTTGCTTTTCTACCATGTCTTTTGGGCTGGGAAAAAGAGTGAGGCCATTTGTTTAAATTTTGAGCACCACCTAGAATGTCATACTGGGTCTCTTAGATTTCGAGGATCTGTCAAACACACCAGCCTTTCATAGGGCTGATTATTTAAACATGTTCACTTATTGAAATTGGAAGTAATGCATAACAAGAAATCACATTACTTTTAAGAAATCACATTTCAGGAGGGTGGGATTACAAGACATAACAATGTTCTTTGTGGCACATTGTAATTCTAAATGTTAACACATTGTTTTCTTGCACCTGGAGAAGTGGACTGGGGTCCATGAAAGCTTATGCTGAAATAGATTAGTTTTAAAGGTGCCACAGGATCCTTTCTGTCTTTTTCTACTGAAGCAGGTTAACATGGCTGTCTGTAAAGGTGCAGACACATTGCAGAATTAAAGAAGTTTAACACCACTTTAATTGCCATGAATTTTATCTGTGGAATCCTGGATTTGTAGTTTGTTGAGTCACAAGAGCTCTCTGACAAACCAGAATGAATACCTTACCAAACTCCTAATTCCAGGATTCCACAGATGGAGTCACAGCTGTTAAAGAGGTGTCAAACTGCTTTAATTCTGCATGGTGGCTGTATCCTAAAAATTAGTATATTTAGTGTGCTGTGCTTACGGTACTAATTTTGTCAACAACTTTATGTTTTAGCATTCCTTGAGACATCTTGGGCTATTTTTTATTTTTAAATAAAATAATTTTTAAAATAGCATACAATAAAGCATCACTGTTATTCATAATGTAACAAGAACATTGCAGCCACCTTGAGTCCCTCCGGGTAGAAAGGTGGAATATAGATTAAATAAATAAATAAATTTTTAGTTTTTCCACATTCGTGGGGGTCCTTCACCCATAATCCCATGCCAAGGATTTTTTTTTAAGTAACAACAAATGCTGATGCGTTAGTTCTTTAAAATAACATTTCAAACTCTGGAAAGGTGCTATGTAGGCTTTGTATTGTGAAAGTTTAGTAAGCATAATAAGCAAGCATCACTGTAAAGAGAAAGTGGACTCAGATGGAAGGACTAAAGTAAGATGAAGATATATGTTAAAAGGAGGAAATCTGGTTTTAAAAAATCTTACTCTTTTTCATTTAGCAACATGTTCTATACAAAGAGATTCTCAGTTCTGTCTATAAAGGAGCCAAGATATATAATGTTCATGCTTGCTCAGTTTACCAGCTGGCCGTCTTGGTTGGAAGAAAAAGAAAAAGATCTAACCATATATTAATTGCCCTGAAAATTAAAACTGTATAATTCAAGATAGTAATTGTACTGATCCAAACAGGATCTTCTCCTATATGCATGGAGAAGATCATATTTCCCTTTTGTTGTAACTTACAATACAATATGATTGAGATGCCATGTGGTATGCTGTATAGTTTTAACAGATGCACATATACATTATTATATATTTTAAAACTCAAAATTACATATATAGTAGTGTAATGCAGTATCCTGTTTCCCAAGTGTGTGCTTCTTGGCAACCCTACTTAAAATTTGGCATCACAAAGCACAATTTGGGTGGGTAGAATTGTGGGATTTGTTTGTTTTGACTAGTTACCACTACTGCTTTGGGTTTGTTGAGCAAGGAGACACCCTTTGTATCACTAAAAGAACTTATCTTGACTTGCCAGCTAATTCCATGTGTTAGAAAAGAGAGAAGTGTAGAATGGAGGCAAGGGAGAAATAGAAAAAGACCAGCAGCTACTGTGATTTATTTAAACTTCTGGACGTTGTTCTCATGATGACTGGAGAAGAGGAGAAAGAAAATATGAGAGTGAATAAAAAACTGTCATGCTGAGCTAGATCAGTGGTCCCTTCAAGGTTCCCATCTCATTTTACATGTTGTACTTATACCAGTTTCCCAAGCACAAAATTCAAAATCCCTCACATCAGTTGAAAATGACATGCTTGTATTTAATTTACTGCCTTTTTAGCTAAATAGATGGAAGAGCAGTCTGGGAAACAGCAGGAATGCAGCTTCTATGTTTTTAACTGAGGACAGGATTCATTCACATAGGCATGGTACAGACCTCCAAAAAAGGGAGGCCTGCCGGCGCTTGTTTTTCCTCCGCAGGGAAGCCAGAGCCACCAAACCTCGCGGCTTCCCTGCAGAGGAAAATGAACCTGTGAAAAGCAGGTTCTTTTTGCCCCGCAGGGTGGACGTCACGAGTGCACCAGACACGGTGCGATGTGCAGACGCTATGCGTCCGTCACATCACAATGATGGCACCCGTATAGACGGGGCACCGCCATTGTTACAGCACCACACCATACTAGGGTTGGGGACCGTGCGGTTGCCGCGCGGTCCCTTAACCCTATAACAGTGCCAGCACGGTGCTTTAGCACTGGGTGTACTGTGCCATAGTCACACTTTGCTCTCAATTGACAACAAGCACATCCTTCTTGGTAACTGGATCTTTGCAGCTGAATATAAAAAGGAAGAGGTGATCACAGGTTAGCATTCTGTTGCTTAAAAATGGCCAAAGACAGTACCATAGTAAATCAACAGGAAGGACTTGGTACTGCTCAGAGATGTTAACCCTTAACATCTAGTGGCACTAGGTTTGCCAGGTGAAATAAGCAGTGTTGTAGACTCGAGTCAGTTGACTTGGACTTAAGTTGGATTCAAGTCACTTCAGTGAGTTAACTTGGACTTGACTTGGCAAAAATAAAACTATTAAGTTTATTGCACAGGGCTTGGGGAACCGGAATAGGACAGAACGGAAGGGAATGAAAACAGGGTGGAATGGGGGGAAATGCATATTATCGCACAGGATAACACCGCTGAGTCCTCAGTTCATTCCCCATCCATTCCACAGCAGCTGATTTTGAAGAACTGTTCAGAATCGTTCTTCAATATTGGCTGATGTGGAATGGATGTGGAATGGATTGGGGACTCCAGACGGCATTGGAGGCATTTTCCCGTGCAATAATGGCCTGTTACAGACAGTCAAAATAAAGCTGCTTCGAGACACAGTGGAGGTATGGTGTTTCAATGACCTGGTGGTGCAGTGGTTAAATGCCTGTACTGCAGCCATTCACTCAAAACCACAAGGTTGCAAGTTCAAGACCAGCAAAAGGGCCCAAGCTCGACTCAGGCTTGCATCCTTCTGAGGTCGCTAAAATGTTGGGGACAAATTAGCTTACTTGCTAATTAGCTTACTTGCTGTTCACCGCTATGATCTTTGGAATAGCGGTATATAAATAAAACAAATTATTATTATTATTAATTACCTACCTTGCAAGGACTTACTTGAGACCTGAAGGCAGAGACTTGACACTTGACTTCCGAGGGGAAGGGAGGCAATATTAAGGAAGGCGAAGGGGATGGCGAAAATAGTCAAACTGACATAGAGGAGACAAGGCAAACAGTGCAAGGACCCAACAGTGGGAGGCAAAAAAACTTGCACAGGCAGCAAGTCAAAGGGAACCATGGTCTGCGATGTCTCTACACTAATGCACAGAGCATGGGAAATAAGCAAGATGAACTCGAACTCCTAGTACAACAAAGCAAATATGATATAATAGGCATCACTGAAACCTGGTGGGATGAGTCTCATGATTGGAATGTGGAAATAGAGGGGTATAACCTTATTAAGAGAAATAGGCCAAATAAGAAAGGAGGAGGAATAGCACTATATGTCAGAGATATTTACACCAGTGAAGAGATTCTGGACATCAATCATGGAAGCCAGGTGGAGAGCATCTGGATAAGAATCAAAGGGGAAAGAAACAACAAGGATGTTACGGTGGGAGTCTACTACAGACCCCCAAGTCAGACTGAGGAATTGGATGATATCTTTCTAGAACAGATGACCACACAGTCAGAAAAGAGAGATATAGTAGTGATGGGCGACTTCAACTATCCTGATATTTGCTGGAAGTCAAACTCAGCAAAATCCTCAAGGCCTAGCAAATTCCTCACTTGCCTGGAAGACAATTTCATGGTCCAAAAGGTGGAAGAGGCAACAAGGGGGTCAGCTATTTTAGATCTCATCCTAACCAACAAGGATGACTTGGTTAATGGGGTGCAAGTGGTGGGATCATTAGGTGGAAGTGACCATGTTCTCCTGGAGTTTGTAATACAGTGGAAAGGAGAAGCCAGGCATAGTCAGACACGCATCCTAGACTTTAGGAGAGAGGATTTCAGTAAACTTAGAGAAGTATTGAGAGCGATTCCATAGTCAGAAATACTAAAAAATAAAGGAGTTCAGGACGGATGGGAGTTTCTCAAAAGAGAGATACTGAAGGCACAATTTCAAACAGTTCCAGTGAGAAAGAAAAACGGGAGGTGTCTCATGAAACCAGGATGGATGACTAAGGAACTTTCAACTGAGCTAAGTTTGAAACGGAACATGTATAAGAAATGGAAAAAGGGGGAAATCACAAAAAAGGAATTCAAAGAAATAGCAGGCATGTGTAGGGGTAAAGTCAGAAAAGCTAAAGCACAGAATGAACTCAGGCTTGCTAGAGAGGTTAAGAACAATAAAAAGGGCTTTTTTGGATAGGTCCGCAGCAAGAGGAAGAAGAAGGAAACAGTAGGGCCACTTCGTGGAGAAGATGGCAAAATGCTAACAGAAGACAGAGAAAAGGCAGAATTACTCAACACCTTCTTTGCCTCAGTCTTCTCAGAAAATGAAAAGGGTGCTCAACCTGAGGATAATGGAGCAGAGGACAGAATAGGGGAATTTCAGCACAGAATAATTAAAGAGATAGTAGAGGAACACCTTATTAATCTAAATGAATTTAAGTCTCCGGGACCAGATGAACTCCATCCAAGGGTATTAAAAGAACTGGCAAAAGTAATATCGGAGCCATTGGCAATAATCTTTGAAAACTCCTGGAAAACAGGAGAGATCCCAGCCGACTGGCGGAGGGCAAACGTTGTCCCCATCTTCAAAAAGGGGAAAAGAGAGGATCCCAACAATTATCGTCCAGTTAGTCTGACATCAATACCAGGAAAGATTCTGGAGCAGATCATTAAACAGAGAGTCTGTGAACATCTAGAAGGCAATGTCATAATCACAAAAAGTCAACATGGGTTTCAGAGAAACAAGTCATGCCAGACAAACCTAATCTCTTTCTTTGATAAAATTACCAGCTTGGGAGATGAAGGGAATGCTGTGGATATAGTATATCTTGATTTCAGTAAGGCCTTTGACAAGGTTTCCCATGACATACTTGCAAACAAGCTGGTAAAATGTGGGCTAGACAAAGGAACTGTTACATGGATCTGTAATTGGTTGACCGGCCGAACCCAAAGGGTGCTCAACAATGGCTCCTTTTCATCCTGGAGAGAAGTGACCAGTGGGGTCCCACAGGGCTCTGTCCTGGGCCCAGTGCTATTCAACATCTTTATCAATGACCTGGATGACAGAATTGGGAGCATACTTATCAAATTTGCAGATGACACCAAATTAGGGGGAATAGCTAATACCCCAGAGGACAGGATCAAGATTCAAAATGACCTGAATAGACTAGAAAGCTGGGCCAAAGCTAACAAAATGAAATTCAACACAGAGAAATGTAAGGTATTGCACTTAGGGCAGAAAAATAAAATGCACAGATATAGGATGGGTGACACCTGGCTGAATGAAACTACGTGTGAAAGGGATCTAGGAGTCCAAGTAGACCACAAGTTGAACATGAGTGAACAGTGTGATGCGGCAGCTAAAAAGGCCAATGCTATTTTAGGCTGCATCAATAGAAGTATAGTGTCTAGATCAAGAGAAGTAATAGTGCCACTGTATTCTGCTCTGGTCAGGCCCCACCTAGAATATTGTGTCCAGTTCTGGGCACCACAATTCAGAAAGGACATTGAGAAACTGGAGCGTGTCCAAAGGAGGGCGACAAAAATGGTGAAGGGTCTGGAAACCATGCCCTATGAGGAACGACTTAGGGATCTGGGGATGTTTAGCCTGGAGAAAAGAAGGTTAAGAGGTGATATGATAGCCCTGTTTAAATATTTGAAAGGATGTCATATTGAGGAGGGAGCAAGCTTGTTTTCTGCTGCTCCAGAGAACAGGACCCGGAACAATGGATGCAAGCTACAGGAAAAGAGATTCCACCTCAACATTAGGAGGAACTTCCTGACAGTAAGGGCTGTTCGACAGTGGAATGCACTCCCTCGGAGGGTGATAGAGTCTCCTTCCTTGGAGGTCTTTAAACAGAGGCTGGATGGCCATCTGTCAGGGATGCTTTGATTTGGATTTCCTGCATGGCAGGGGGTTGGACTGGATGGCCCTAGTGGTCTCTTCCAACTCTATGATTCTATGACTTGAGACTTGAAATAAAAGTCTCGAATACATCACTGGAAATACGGGCCAGGGGTCTTGTATCTTTGTGTAGATGAAGGAATTTCAGCAGGTATTATTTGTTACATACAACACCTGCTGAAATCTCTTCTTTTACACAATAGTTGACAGCATTGGAGCCCTGTTCCTTATTTCAACTAGGTAGTAGCAAAAAACATGTTACCAAAACCAAAACCAAACCAAGGTAGGCTCTAATCCAGGGGTAGGCAACCTTTGGCCCGCGGGCCGGATGCGGCCCGGCGAGGCCTTGGGACCGGCCCCAGCCCGGTCCTGCCGCCGATTGCCGCTGGGGCCTTTGGGGGGCAATTGTCTATAGAAGCCTCAGAAACATGCATTTATATTAACATTTTTAAAAAAATCAGCAAATTTTTTCACATGTCCTCCATTTTTTTTAAAAAAGTGTCTTCCATTCGAAAATTTTGTCCTACATTTGTCTTGGTTTATTTATATATTTAATTTTAAATTTTTTATTTAATTATTTATTTTTTGACTTCGGCCCCCCAGTTGTCTGAGGGACAGCAACCCGGCCCCCAGCTCAAAAAGATTGCCTACCCCTGCTCTAATCTAATGGGATGTAAGACCTGATTTGCAGCATATGGAGATTGTCATAGCTTATTTGTTGCAATGTCTCCTTGGCACTAGACACTAGGCACTGAGGCAGATGGTAAGGGGATCCCACTTGATTGTAGTGAGTCACCTACCTTTGGTAGCTCACTTGCCAACCATTCTGATGCTGGAGCTGAACCTCTCAAGCATTGTCTGAAGTTCTCTGATCTGGGCCCTTTCACCTTACAGAATATAGTGCTATGATTCCATTTTAACTGCCATGGCTGTATCCTATAGAATGCTGGGCTGCATCTGCAATGCAGAAATTATCTGGTTTGACACCACTTTAACTGCTGTGGATCAATGCTATGGAATTCTGGGAATAGTACTTTGTTCCCAGAATTCCATAACATTGAACCACAGCAGTTAAAGGACTGTCAAACTGAAGCCCTGGAGTTTGTAGTTTGTGGGGACACTAGAATACTGTCTGATTGAGAATTATAAATAATCTTCCCTAAACTTCAAGGGCCAGGATTCCACAGAAGGTTGCCATGTCAATTAAAGTTGAAATATAGTGCTATAATTCTGCAGTTTGAAAGGACCCCTAGAAGCCATTTTCACATCTACATTGGACCACTTACCAACATAAATTTGCTGAGAATGTAGTTCTAGTAGCAGAGCAGAAGATGTGAGGGACAGCAGTGTATAGATGCCAATAAATGTAATAATAAGGAGGATGGCATTGTTGTGTGTGTGTTTGTGTGTGTGTGTGTGTGAGAGAGAGAGAGAGAGAGAGAGAGAGAGAGGAGTGCTTTGGAAAACTGTCTCTGGCCCCATTCCCACTGGCGGTTTTGCTCCTGAAGGAACTGGGCAGATTCGGGGGGCTTCCTCCCGAATCTCTCCGTAAGTGAGTGCCCACTACAAAATGAGGGGCATTTTAACCCAAATGCCTTCTTCAGAAATCGGGTTTAACATGAAGGCACCTGTTGTCAATCAAGCGATTGTCATAGGTGACGTTTGCAGCACTCATTGGGGCATCGGAAGTGTGCTCCTTTTTTTAAAAAGAGCCAGGCACAAAATGCACCAAAATGCGCACATTTTGTCAAATTTAAAAACCTCTTTTGTGTGTATGTGTGTGTGTTGTGGGCATTTGGGTCAGTGCAGGTTAGGATCTGCCCTTGGCCCCATTTTCAACCCCCAAATGCAAGCTAAT
>NC_056523.1:59005865-59027713 GCF_019175285.1 Sceloporus undulatus
GCATCCTGTATCCCCCACTCCTTGCCACCCCAGAAGGCCTCTTACACATGTAATAATAATAATAATAATAATAATAATAATAATAATAATAATAATAATAAATTCCTCACCTCAGAAATGCCAGAAAAGAATGTGATTGCCTTGCATTCTTTTTTGCTTTTAAAAGCAATTCAGGGCTACCCCTGAATTTCTTAGAGACAGTAGGAAAAGCATGTATCATTTTGCCAATTTGCCTAATTGACAAGAGCAACTTTGTAATATTCGAATTGTAGCATTCATTTGCAAAGGAAAAAAGGTCTTGCCCTTTGCAACATTTCCCCTTTGCTGGAAGCGAGCACATGAAAGAGAAAGGGAACAAGCAGCTAGCCACGTTCTATCTATCTGTATATCTACCTCAAGCAAAAAACATGCACATTTTTTGTCAAAAATAATTTTAAAAAATAAAAAGGGGGGGAAGGTGCCTGATGCGAGCTCCATTCATGCCCTGCCTGTGACCTGAACTGACCCCTTTCCTCCTGCTTACATTCTCTTCAGAGGAGCGTTGCTATTGCCTTCCAGTGAGGCTGAGAGAGAGTGACCTGTCAGTTCCAATTGACCCATGGAATCAATTGGGAATAAAAGGGAAATGCAGCACAGGCATTCTGACTGTAGCATCCTCATATAACACTAATAATAATAATCATCCAGGAGCAAGAGGAAATGAAAGTAGCACAAGCAAGCACACAGACATGTCACCCAAAAAATCATGTGCATATATTGTCAAAATTTCCCTACATCCCCCCGCTTAGCCCCGCAGTCCAATTTCCCTTGGTAATCCTCCACCTCCTCCTTCCTTCTGACCTTCCCCTCCCTCTGAGCTGCCCTGGCTCCTTCATCCTCCTCCTCCTGCTCCATTATAGAATGCCCTACATGGCTCCCTTCTTCCCACGGCTCCCTCCTCCTCCTCCTCCTCCTCCTCCTCCTCCAGCATCACTTTCTCCCCTCCCCCCCCCCCTCACCCTCTGACAGCCCTTTGCAGCCCCCATCAGTCACCCTGAATTCCCCTTTTAGCCTCCTGCCACCCTTTGCCTCCAGATTCCCCTTTTTCCTTCGGCTCTTTCCTCCTCCTCCTCCTCCTCCTCCTCCTCCTCCTCCCCTCCGATGAGGGGAGGGAATGCTCTGACCTCTGCCCACCCTCTGACCTTAATCCCTCCCTGAATTTGCCCCGATCATGATTGGGGGCAAGTTCATATTTCACGGAACCCGGGTCTTTTCAGTTGGATTTTAGCCCGAATCTCAATACCCCACGCTAAGGGGCATTTCCTTGTGCAAGCCTTGACATGGATTGTGAAAGAATCGGGCCCAATATGAACTTCACGTGGAAGAATCGATTTCAAAACCGGGTTAAAAGGTAATGTGAATGGGCCCTCTGTTCAGCAGTGACTGAGAATTGAATGTTTGTGAATGTGTCTTACTGCCCACAAAGAGTAGCACCACATCCTAGGATAGCTGTGGAGAAAATTAATGAACTTCATTTAGATCAAGGGGTGGAAATCATGCAGCCCTCCAAAAGTTAGACTGCAACTCCCAGCTCAGGATCAGACTGCTAGGACTTGCAGCCTATCATGAGTCCCACCCCTTAGGTGTTCATTTAACATTCAATTTTGTTTGTCTCTTGATGCTCCTCATTCTGTCTGAAATCTCCTCTGCCCTCTTTATGGAAGGCAGTGATTCCAAGTGCTCTTGTACCAGTCCTTGCCCTTTCAACATAGTGTGAGCAGCTGTTTCTATAGAGTCAGACTTTGTCCTTCAAGCATGTCCTATACAAGAGCAGGGAACCCAATCTGTTTTACAGATCAACGGAAATGCCACCTAGAAGTGCCTCTCCCCATGATGGCATTCCCTGCATCATCACATGTTCACAGAAGGCTGTTGAAAAGAGTAGGACAGATTTGTGGTTTTGAAGCAGTTTGACTGCTGAAGTAAGCTGTAAACTCATGGGAGTTATTATTTCTTTACTCAAGTCTTTTTATATTTATGTTTACACTGGATTCATTCCCCCCCCCCCCGGATGACATGTATGTTTTTTTTTATTGCAATTCTATTCTTTTGCTATACTGTCTACATTTTGTTGTCACCTAACTGAAGCATCATCTGCTCAAGCAAAGGCAGGATATAAATTCAGTAAATAAAGAGTAAGACCTTAGACGAGGTGTCTAAACTGCCAGGAAAATTGTTAGTTGAAATATTTAAGAAAAAACTTCTTGGTGGAATAAGAAGAGAGTTGTCTGCCTTGGAAAGTCCTCCTTCCAATTTTTTTAAAGCAAAGGCTAAAGACTGACCATTTGGTTGCTGCATTGGCAAAAAGTTGGATGAAATTATCCTTGATGCCCTTCCAATTCTGTGATTCAATGGATCTCTCTCTTATATATGTATTGATTCTGTGGATCAATATATATAATATGTAGAATAAATGATATAATTTCCTAGATACAGTTGAACTAACTTATTGCCTGTTTTATGGACTAGTTGTTCCATGACGTTGGGCAGAACAGCATAATTTCTAATAACAATACCATCCTTTCTATTATTACATTCACTGGCATTTATCCAGTTCCTGTAAAATTTCCCATTATATTATTTATCAGAGGTGAGGAGATTGGAAATGCTTACAGGGAGGGAGGTAATGAAATCTTGTTTGGGTAGTCAAATATTTCCAAACAGTAATGTTTCCTGTCATTATAGCGGAAATAATTTCATGGCTTTCTAAGGAGATTGTCATCACTAGATTTATTTTACATTAAATTACTGGTACATGGCCCCTTGACAGCATTAATATAATTATTTTGAAGTTCTTCTGATCCTTAATTTTAAAACTTGTTTTATTTCTAATTATGAAAATAATGCAATAATATATAATAATATATTATGAAAATAATTTATCTAGAGCCTGTAGGATAAAAATCCATAGGTTAAATTACATAATTACTTTTAATTACATAATTATAGTGTTTTTAACCATGTGGAGGTGAAAGGTTGCTGTTAGATGTAGAAGTCTCAGTAAGGAACAACATGTATTTCTTTAGATTTTTATACAAGACATTCAGTGAGATCTGTCCTTGACTTTGGACATTGGATGATTATAGCAAATATAACCCTGTTACGGTTTTTAGAACCATAGAGACACCTTTGTAATTCACTAAGTGGACTTTAGCAAAGACTTCATTTAACTTTAGTATAGTCCATAGATAATCAGTGGCGGGAACTTAACTGACAGCAATTTAACATGATTGGGTAAGGTAATTACATAATTACCAGTAGTGTTTATAAATGTATAAGGATATTTTTATTGAGAGAAAAAACCAATTGCTTTCTTACTAAGAAGAAAACTAAATAAACAGGTTTGTTGTCACAGGTTAAGAGCACATGCTCCTCTTATGAAATGTGTTCTTGTTATGCAGTGAAGTGCATTTGCGTTAAAGTACTGTGTAGCATTTCTATTTTGCTTCAGACCTCTGCAGGGTCATTTGTTTTGAAGTGGAGCATAGTTAATATATCAAATAGCTATTTTGTACTCTAAAGACTGTAGACTTCAACTGTGCTTACTCGTGTGTGTAAGAGAGAGAGAAGGGGTGTGTGTGTGTGTGTGTGTGTGTGAGTCAACATGTAGTGGTTTGGAGACCAAGGTAAGAATTCCTGCTCAAACATGGAAACCTACTGGGTGACCCTGAACAAGTCACACTCTCTCAACCTGAGAAGAAGGCAAAGAAACAAATCTTGCCAGGAAAACCTCATGATAGGTTCTTGCCTTAGTTTCACCATAAATCAGAAACAGCACAATGACAACACACACACACACACAGAGAGAGAGAGAGAGATCCAGGAGGAAATCCTTGTTAAATTTTGGATTTTAGTCTGAATACATTTAAGCAAATTATTAACATGTTTTAGTATTACTTTTTATTCTCTGTGAGCCAAGGCATGGTGTCTGTGTTTCTCCTAATATCATGGGTATGGAAACCTCTGTATTAGTGTCATTATGCATAGAATCAAGTATGCCTGAGATTACTGTTAACTGTGGCAAATTGCTCTCTTCTCTGTAACAACAGATAATCCAGATACATCCAGCCTTTGATATGCATTCCACATTAGAAGGTTTGGTTCGGACGTAGTCATGTTTAATATGAAACTTAACCATGGGCCTTGAATTAGCTATGATTTCAATAAGTCTACTCCAAGTATGGATCTAACCCATACTGTTAGTTCAATTTACTTTTGCCATGAGTAAGAGAGAATTATTGCAGACCCTTTTTATGAAATTAAAAAGACTTAGTAGATTTAATTTGTGAGTCTTCTACTCAGTTGTCCCACCTTTAAATGACATTAAAGGTCTAAGTAACACAGAACAAACACATTTGAAGATTAAAAAATGAGTTTCCAATAACTACATAGTCTGTCTTGTAGACTGGGAATGTGATCCTTTCCACATGTTTACTGATTTTATTTGTGTGGGAATTGATCCCAGAAATACTCAGCTTGTTCTGATTGGAAGCTGATGCATTTAGCCTTTCAATACCCAGTTCCTTTATCAAAACTATTGCTCAATAAACTGTTAAGCCAATGCTTGAGAAAGTGGCTTAATAAAAAAAAATTCCACTGTTCCATTGGGTTTGATTCTTCCACACAGTAAAGTGATGCAAGCAGCAAACTAAAGAAAAGAAAAATAATTTTGATACCAGGTGTTGATACACTTTTCTTTATTGGCAATTGTGTACAGACAGGGAAAATTTAATTTTGAAGAGCTAGATCAAAATCAACAGGTAGATGTCGTGTGGCAGTTGCATAGCAGCTGAGTGGCAGGAGGATTTGGATGGATATATATATTATCATTTTCTTGATTACTGGGAAACCTTGATGGGGATAATCCTGGACTGACAAAGACAGTTCGGGACTTATTCAGTGCAAACGTTTCACATTTTATGCAGAAAACAGCATTTTTGGACAAGATACATTATTTTTCTGCACAGAAAAATAATATTTCTTCATGTTATATGAGTAGAAGATTCTGTTTTCTCTGAAGAAAAGGTTGTTTTTGCACAAAAATACCATGTGTGACTTTTGCACACAATAAGCCCCAACCAGCAAATAGTCTTCAAAAACAAAACAAAAAAACCTTCTAAAATTACCTGCTGCTTTCTTTGATAATGAAATTAGCAAAAAAATTACATGCCTGTTTCCAGCTTAGAGCTAATAGTAGCCACAAGGGGGAAATGTGAGTTCAAAAGTATGAGACAGAGTGTTAGCCCTCCTTAACCTTCTGTGTTAATCCACCTTAACCCACCCCTTAATTTAGGTCCTTGCCCAAATTGGTTTCGCCCCAGTCATCCCCTCCCATATGACTCTTTTTCTAGGGGGGAAAATGCTGATGGGGGGCGGGGGGAACCATGGAAACTTTCAGTTAAGGAATGTCTGTGCAACACAGAGTTTGGCCTTAACTAAAGCAATGGTTTAAGAAGTTGTCCCCAAATGAATAATTATGAGATGACGAGAAACACTTTGAAATCAATACCTTTGTTTGTGCGTGGGGTGGGTGGGGAGTTTTGGCATAAACCTTTTGTATTCATGTATACTCATGTATACAGGGTTTGTTTAGGATCTTCCTTTTCCTTTTGTTTTGTTCCTTCCTTAAATAAAATGTTACATGTTGGCTTTGTTTCTTTTGACTAGATGATCCAGTCACTGTTGGAGGCACATTGCCACGGCAAAATCTCATGCTGTACATTGATCACCTGTCCAACCTTTGCCTAGAGTGTGATCCCCAGTTCCTTCAAGAGATCCAACTTTACCTGTCTGTAACGAAGAGGAGGAGGGAGACATCTGGGATAACCAAGCATCAGAGCATTAACACCAGAGCAGGTTACATTGCATTATGTATACTAGTGTTCTGCCTAATGTCCGACCCCTTGCAGAGGTTTGTCCACAGGTGGTATCTCTGAATATGTACCTGTGCCTAATTATTAAATTCTTTTTCTAGGCATCCCCAACATTCCAGACCAGCCCACTTCTCTTCTCCAGCCATTATTTTTCTTCTTGCTCTGGGCATGTATACTGGTAGCTTCCTTGCCCGTTTTTTCCTCCACACTAGGAAGAGAGCTTTGATATCTACAAAGCAGACATGGTTTCACTTACTGTCTTAAGGACTGCCCCCTAGGAGACTAGCACAGCCCACACACAATCCTGGAAAATGTCCAGCTTTTTCTCTAAGCAGAATGTGAACCTGTGACCTTGGGTGCCTCAGGCAAAAGGGCTGCCTACAGAGCCACTGATACCCATGCCATCAATAAGCTTTAAATGCCAGCTGCAGAGAGATAATGATTTCAGTGTGTAAAAGGCTTTGCTGTGGAGACTTTAGCTCACACAGATGGTGTGTCAGAGTCAGTATGCTGATATTTTTATACAACATTTCCATTCTCGAGCTATTGCTAATATACTTGGAGGGACACTTTTGGAGAGATTAAAGCTTCAGAGCTGAGTATTCTTAAGGGGCTACCCAACTCAATATGGCTCATGAAGTGACTGGAGTACAGTATAAGTTTTTAATAAAATGCCTCTCCCTCCTCTCTTGTTTGGAGTTTAAACCCAGAATTTGCAACAGGAGTCACAGTGTTGTGTCAAGTGAATGGGAATTAAAAAGAGAAAATGGTAGTGAGTATCAGAACATAAGGTAACTCAAAACATCAGGAAACTTGGGGAAATTTATTTTTATCCTGATCTATATAATGTTGTGTTGTGTTTTGTTTTTTTAAAGGCACATTCCTTTTCTCTCTTACCAGAGAACTGCTTCTGAGTAGGCATTATAGGATTGCACCATTTAATAATCAGATTACATCACAATATTAGCAATCTCTCATAGATAAAACCTTTCCATAGAATATTTTAATACATATAATGAGGGGTTAAAACTTTTATGCTAATATAAATTACAAATAATATTTAATAAACCTTTTGGCAATATTCATTTAGGCAGCAATTCTCTCCATAAATCTCATACATCCTATGGACTTCAATGGAATTGGTGTAATCTAACTTTATTTAGGATTCAGTTAACTTAGTTTATGACAATAGAAACTGTTAGTCACAGTAAACAGCTAGTTCTATCTTGATTTATCTTGATTTTATCTTGAGTTGGACCTAAGTACATATATAGACAGAAAACTGATTATGACTTACAGATTTAATGCAGGAGGTTAAACAGAGATATGTTCTTCAGTATGTTCTAAGCAAAACTAAAAATTATTTTAAAAACTGTTTAGTAAATTTTTCCAGTTATTATTTTATAAGTTTGATCTTGATCTCCCATAAAGCTTTGTTATAAATTCAGGGAAAGTAAATTAATGAATGCATTTTTAGCATTTGACAAGTTAACATGGTGGTTTTTTTTTTTTTAAATACACATTTGTTGGTCATTTGAATATAACAGAGTGCAACCACTTCATGGCATTATATGACTTGCAGTCACATGGACATGTAGCTGGACGTTGTGATTCATTTTAGTTTTTGGGTTTATGTATGTGTAGGTTGGATGTAGCCAGAAGATTATGGTGTGACCTGTTCTCTTCTCACATGCAGTTACAGACATGGGTGAGGAATGTTTGTTAAGTGTGCCTTACTTGAACATTTATAGGCAGTGGGGACAGTAGTTTATATGTGAAAATAACCTTAAAAATATAGAAAAATAAAATGAAAACATGAGGGCAGGACACGGCCTGTATTTATCTCCTTAGCTTCCACTAAATAGTAGAATATCATATATCTTTTGAATAATAAACCAGCTGAAGCAAAGGAACTGTATCACTTGCTTGTGTACAAAGTGCTAGTGTTCCTTTTTAATTGCTGTTGCCAAAATGACGTTTATACTTTTTTTCCTTTTTGTTTATATCAATATGCAAATATGGTTAAACATTTTCCATGCTATGACGACAAGTCCATTAAGGCAGAGCTTGCTACCTAATCCTAGGGTTGCCATAAGTCAGGACCTCCAAACTGGAACAAATGTAGGGAAACATTTTCAAATGTAGGACACATTTTTAAATGGAGGACTCGCAAAAAAAATGTTGATTTTTTAAAAATGTTAATATAAATGCATGTTTCTTAGGCATGATCAAAATGGAGGACATTTTGGCATTATTCCTAGATAGAATAATAAATAAAAATACACAGGGGAAAAATAAATAAAAACACACAGGGGGAAAAATATTGGAAATGGCCACGCACCTGTCCTCCTCCTCTTCCTCCTCCTAGGCGCCAAAGGACATGGTCCTCTCCCCTCTGCTGCCTTGCTGGGCCCGGTCCACGTGGGGACCAAACAGAGGAGGAGCTCCTCCTCTTGAGGCTGGCTGGCCAATGGGGGCAGACTGGGGCTGGAACAGCCCCACCCCCTGCCAGCACTCACAGGTTCCGGCCTGCAGCGGGGCAGGCTGTTCAGCCCTTGTCCAGCCAGCCTGCCCTCAGGAGGAGGAGCTCCTCCTGCTTAGCCCTGCGTACGGCCCTGAAAGGGCACGCACGCAGGGCAAGCAGAAGCGTCGGCGAAGGCTGCGTTGGGGGTGGTGGCCCCAGGAGGAGCGGCCGCATGTGACAGCCGCTGCTGCAGCCGCCACAGTGGCAACCTCCTCAACCCAGGACAAACCTGGGTCAAGGAGGAAACCATGCGGGGATGCCCCCTACCAATTGAAAACCAGGAATGTCCTGTCCCCAGGCTGGATATGGCAACCCTACCTAATCCAGCACACTTTCTTTTCTTGCACAAAGAGTATGGAAATCATAGTTGCTTTGCATATGTGACTGGAACTGAGTTGAGTTGAAATTCTCATTTTGTTCTAGGGCAGGAACTTTTGCCTCTCCAGATCAAAATGTGAACTTCAGCTATTTTTAGCATAGCGTGATCACAGCTCTATATAGCGATTAATGGATACACCTGGGTTCTGAATTCTGCAGACTTCCTGAAGTTGTTGAACTGCAACTTCCAGTATCCCTACCCTTTGTAGCCAGTGGTGATGAATGCTGATAGCTACAGTCCAACAATGCCTGAGTGTCACAAGATTCCTATCCCTGACCTAAATCCAGTTTGGTCCCAACATTGAATCAGTGGAATTTACCTAATTATTGACTTGCCAGATCTATTTGAGTTAGAAATGACAATTGGATTTAGGTCCCAACATTATCTAGAGCATTGTTTTTTGGGTCTTGGTCATGTTTGGGGGGAGGATCCAAGATGATTCTCATGAAAATAATTCATGTACTAAAATAATTGTAAAATTTTCATGGCCTATGTTGAGAGAAGCAACATGAGGCGAGATCTTCCTTATAATGTACATTTTCTTGGTGATATTGCTTCTTGTTCTCCTAGTTGTAGGCTGGCATGCACACTGAGAACAAACAAACAAGCAACTTTCTATGTAGATGCACAATATAATTATCAAATTGTGATTGTGATAGTCATAGTATTTCTAAATATAGAGTTATCAACAGTGCCAAGATAAAAATCTAGCAGCTCTGCTCAGGCTTGCCTCCACACCATTTTTTTGTGGAGTTTCTGTTGAGATGATCAGCAAAGACACTATTTGCAATGCAATTTTGACATATTCATTTTTCCACTAGAAGCCAGCTGGAATCTATTATGAATTCTGAAAAGGCTCAGAAACAGTAACAGATGTTGTGCTTGGGGTGGGGGTGGAGGGGAGAGATTTCATCCTGTATAACTTACCTGCCTGTGAAACCACCATCTCCTTTGCTATTCCTCCCATTTTTCTCCCTAATACCCCAGCCCTTAACTGGAAATTACAGTTGTGGCCTGCCCATTGTACTGTGAATGCAATAAAGTTTCGTTCTGGAACATGGGAATCCCATGTTCACCACCCAGTTGTTAAACTCAGCAACTGAGCATGTCAACCTCGAAGTAAACATCATTGCTTTTAATGAAACTTGCTGTTAGACAAGTATGTATAGGGTTGGGGCAGGCAGGGTGCTGAACATTAGCCTAACCTACCTTACACATTTGTACTGAGGTTACAGCACTGCTCAGAGATCCCTTGAAGAAGCATGAGATACAAATGTACCAAAGATTGTACTGTTAATTGTCTGATTCTACAAATGCCCATCGTCCTTCTGGTTTTAGTATCTATCTGTTAGGGTTAGCCTGCCTTAAAACTGAGGTTGTCCCACATTTGAAAATGGTGCAATAATTCTGAATAGGGTAAATTCTCAAAGACGGTTGACCAATGAGAATTTGAACAGGCACTGCAGTGCTGCCCTGATAGCTTTAACAAGCCTGTCAGATAGTTTTAATCCAGTCATATGGGAATGCAGGTAGTGTTGCAGCCACTTGTGAAACATGAAACTACAAGAACAGCTGAATAAATTCAAAGATATTTTGAACATTCTAACCTTTGTCTTTCAAGGGGGAAAAAATCTGATAATGAACAAAAACTTAATACCAATTTATTTTCTTTTTGTTCTTCAGTTCAGTAGCTGTAAAGAGACTTACATTTTCTTAGGGATGCAGGCTTAACAAAGTATTAGCTAAGGCCGTCTCCCCCCTCCCCCCCTGCCCTCCTTCACACTCTGGTATATTTAGTTCTGTATGTAGTCTATTCCTTCTCACTCATTAAGGAATGAATCTGGTTTCTGTTTTGTTCAATACTGTATATACATTGCACCCATAAATATTTGAACTAAGTAAATATAGCATCTCAAACATGGAAAAGCTTTCATTATAAACTGGGGGCTGGGAGGGTCTTTTAAAACATTCTATTCATTGGCCAAATGTTGCCCTTTGGAAAAAAAAGTTTGTAAGCCAAAAAATATGATGTATTCCTGTCTGCTATATTGCAACAGACTCTTTCCTAGATTATGTCTTGATTTGCACATTTTATATGTCTAGTGATCTGGTGATGAGGGAGTGCTAGGAGAGGCCTGTAGATTCCCATTTCAGAAACACATGGCCAGCATTCAGCTATATCTGGGGCTAATTTCCTTCTTTTGCTTCATTTAAGGTGCCTCATTCTGGTTTACAAGCAGTAGAATTGAAAGTAATTTTCTGACTTGGAAATATGGTGAGTTTGTTCCTAAGTGGGAGTAGCGGGGGTCAGAAAATTTATTTTATTTTTTAAGTGCTAAGCAAAACTAGGATAACCTAAAAAGTAGTTTTCCATGATGAATTAACACAGAAATGAAAGACTGGCCATTACAAAAATGCATTACAAACAGTTGTCCCGGAAAGCTACCTAAGAGGAATGAATACCAAAACATTTTATATCTAGGCTGATAGTGATTTCATAAATTGACTGCATATGTGCACCCTTAAGCATGTTTGTAATTACACTGACTGAAGGGAAAACATTGTTTCATCAAAGTTTTTTTTTTTAATCGAGACGTTCACATGAATAACATTAAACTCAAGCATGTTTGGTACCTGGATCTTAAATAGTTTTATTCTTTTGCAATAAAGAATTTAGAGTTGCATAATTAGTATGGAGTATATTCATAAACATGTATTATACAAGCATTTAAACAGTGGGTGGTCTAGCAGCATCCACCTGAGCTAATAAGGCTGGGGTAATTAAGGCAAAACAGTTTCTCCAGACAATAGGAATAATCTATTTCCAAATGGCTGTAAGGCTTGTTCACACATGCATAAAGGTTGCTTGAATTAAAACTGGAATCCAAAGTAAGGTTGGATGGGGAGGAGCAGAGTAACAAATCCATCATGTCATCCTATGCCCTGCTAGCTTTTGCTAACCAAAACAGAAGGAGGGGACCTTTCACTCCCATTCGGTCCTTATTTAATATTCCCCCATGTCTTTTAAGGCATGGTGGCAGGGGAAATTGATACACCAGATACAGGCAGGTCCAGCTTCACACTCCACCAAATGCATCTGAGGAAGTACACTTAAATCTACAAAAGCTATACTTCTTTTTTTCAGATAGGCCCAGTACAGACGGGCAGGAAGGGACAGCGAGACACCGTCCCTTTCTGCCCTGAATCTGTGCTATAGCAAATGCATGCAGCGGCACCAATCTGGCCTCAGCAGAGCACAAAAAGGAGCCATCTTTTCCAGCTCCTTTTTGTGCCTCTAAAGAGGTGCCATAGCTGCTGCTGGGCAGTTTGGTCACACCCCTTTGGCACAACCCCATTTGGGCACTTCACCAAAGGGATGTCATCAATGCACATGCCATCTGAATGGGCACATGCAAGTATGGTGCCCAGGCAGTGTGGGAAGGGGTGTGAGTGTGGGGATGCTCAGCCCTCACCCCACCACAGACCGTCACTTTTCACCCGTCTGTATCAGGTTTTAGTCTCAAAAGTGCTACAAGATCTCTCTGAACACTGATTCTTCGGACTAACATAGCTATATCTTTGAATTCAAGAACAACAGTGGTAGATCTACATAGCTCTCTGAACATGCAGTAGGGGCCTCCATGAAAGTAGCATCCTCACATCTGCCATCAGAGAGAAATTGGTGTGTTACCTCAGTCTAATCCTAACTCTTTCCACCAAGCTAGGTCTAGTGTTAAAAACTGCTTTTTAAACTCCCAACAACATGTGTGAACAGTCTCTTTTACTTTGTGTGGGATTAGAAGGTAGTAAATTCTAGCTGTTATGATTAATCTGTGTTTCTTCACAATGTACATCATCAGTTCTTCCTACAGTTAGCAGTGCATATACAGATGTAAACAGGTCCTGGATCTTTTGTAACCTACCTAATTCAGCTGAAAGTGGCCACACACACTGAGAACACAGTGAATTAAAATGTTATCTGTTGCTAGATCAACTGACTTTACAGGGTGGTATGAAAAATAGGAGTTGTAAAAATGCATATACAGTTGGCCCATGTGCGCAGCCTTGGCATGTGCGTCGGGCACACACGCTATTAGAAATGACGGAGGTCACTCCTCCACACATAACTGAGGTTGCGGATCTCAAATCCGTGAGTTAGGGGTAGTGACTGTACATTGAAAGTGACAGCCAGGCTTTTTTATGTTTAAAAAAAAAAGCCACAAAAAGGAATGCAGTGCAAGACTGACTGGAAAGAAAAGAAATTTGTAACACAAGCTTTCATGTAGTTGATTTTAGTCCATACAAGCTTGTGCTAGATTCCCCCCCCCCCCACCTAGACTTCATGTATACTGTAGAAATAATGGAATTTGACACCACTTTAAGTGCTATAGATCTGTCCTGTGGTATCCTGGGATTTGTGGTTTTACAAGAGGTTTAGGCTGGTCTGCCAAAGAGTACTGGTGCCTCCCAAAACAATAAATTTCAGGATTCTGTAGGATGGAGCCATAGTAGTTAAAGTGGTGTCCATGCCTTGTTTATACCATCCCTGTCCAGTTTGGATTGTCAACAACCCCAAACTCCAGTTCTGGTGTGGGCAGTTTGGATGTTATCTGGCAATTTAAGTCTCAAGAACCAGATGAACTACATCCAAGGGTATTAAAAGAACTGGCAAATGTAATCTCAGAGCCATTGGCAATAATCTTTGAGAACTCCTGGAGAACAAGAGAAGTCCCAACAGACTGGAGGAGGACAAACATTGTCCTCATCTTCAAAGAGGGAAAAAAAGAGGATTCCAACAATTATCGTCCAGTTAGTCTGACATCAATACCAGGAAAGATTCTAGAGCAGCTCATTAAACACAGAGTCTGTGAACATTTAGCAGGGAATGTGATAATCACAGAAAGTCAACACGGGTTTCTCAAAGCACATGACAATGGAGCTGAAATGTGGCAGCAAGTGGCAGGAATTGCCAAGAAATAGTCTGGGCCAACAAAAAAGTCATCAGGGTGTTCAAAAATAAAACAAGCAGTCAACAAAAAATGACAAGAACTGTAGCAACAAATATCTCAACATACAGCAACTTCCTAGAGGAGTCCATGCTGATATTAAGTTATCAGGAAGCCTCAGCACCAGTTTTGTATTTTGTATTCTAATTAAGTGGTGTACTGGTAAATGTCTATGCAGATCTGCTTTTTCTCATACAGGCAGGATTCCAAAATAATGAATGATTAGAGAAATAGAAGTGAATTATACATTCATGAATTCATGATGTATGCACAAAGATTTAAATACACTTAATGACAACAAGCTACATTTCTGGAAATAATGTTTTATTTATTTATTTATTTATTTAAAGAAAAAAGCTTATGGAAATTGGCCTTCTTGTCTAAATGATTCAGTCAGTAGATTAACATTCTCAATCAAAGCCAGCATTAAGAATCAAAATGCATTTGGAAGAGCAAGAATTCCACTAAATGGATTAACATATATTTCTATAACTCTGTTCTGAAGTCATTTTTTCCATCTGTTTTAAGTAAGAATCATTCTATTGTCCTACAGAATTTGCAAAATGTGCAGCCAGACTGATGAGGCCTCATTCTTGCATTCTAATGTCCTTGGTTTTAGAGTGTTGAAAGTGGGATTAATAGAAACATCAGGTTGTGTGTTTTTCAAAAATGACTTTGGCCCTTATCGCACACGGCCATCAAGGCAGCAGGATAACGTGATAACCATGAGTTTGATTCCCCCCTCATGCAAAACATTGTCACCGTTGTGTGGTTGAGCCATGGGAAACCATAGTAAAAGTGGGTTTTCAAATGTCCCAGGTTCTCTCTCCTCCCTTCAATTTCTCTCTTTGTCTTTGTCTTTCTTCTGTTGGTGCAAACTGATTTTAAAAGTGGCAAAGGTAGTTTGCATTTAATTAACTCGGTACAGTACCAGTAAGGGAGTTAAGGGGATTAAATCTAGATTCAGGCAAAAGCAGACTGCTGCTTTCTTAGTTTGTGTGTTTTTTCCTCATTAATAGCTTTGGTCATCTTGACCACACTCTGAAGTTGATCAGCCACATGTGTCCTGTTACATCTGTGAACTGATGAAGGCTGTGGAGCCATCTTCTGATTGCATCTGATGAAATCACAAAAGCTTATGCCAAATTCAACTTTTTGGTCTTTAAAGCAGAGGTGTATAATGCATGGAAGACAGGGAACAATTGCCCCTCTCCCACAACATGCCCTGTCATCATTTTGAAAAAAACTGCAGAAGAAAATGGACAGGGTTCTGGGGTTCTTGTGGGGGTGTAGTGTAGTGGGAATATTTTCAGGCACTGGGGGGCTTTCTGCATCATTGTAGGGCAAAAAGTGTCTGAAAATGGCACAGAATTTTTTTAAAAAATCTTCTGGGTGGGTTATGGAGCTTTGAGCGAGCGGTGAGAGGCTTCAGGGGATACAAAAATGGGGTACTGTGGCCACATGCAGTCTGGGGACCACACTATGCCCACTCCTGCTTTAAAGACTCTATTTTTATTGTTGAATGGCATCTTCCAAATGTAGATGCCCTCCAAATGTAGGATCCTTGGTGCCAGAGTGGTTAAATGCCAGTACTTGCAGCCACAAGGCTGTAAGTTCAATTCTAGGCAGAATTCCAAGGTCCACTTGGAGCCAGTTTGTTAGGGGCTAGGTAAATTGTAAATCGCTTAGGGAGTGCTAGTTAACTGATAAGTGGTATAGAAATGTACTTGCTATTGCTATAGATGTCATTCTCCATAAAAGACATACAAAATTGGAGTCTGTACATATATAACTGTAATACATGTAGTCTTATGGTCATCATATCCACATTTATCATAGTATACCCATGGTGACTACAAGCTTCCACAGAGATAGGGGAGAAAATGAGTGGAAAGGCTCATGCCTTGCACATAATTTCTCATGCAGGACGTTTGAAACTGAGGGAAACTCCACAGGATGGAACCATAACAGTTAAGCTGAGATCAAACTGTTATAAGTGTATAGTGCAGAGGTACACTAAGATGTTTATTAGAGGAGAGGAAAAGACTTGACTATCTAATCAACTGAATCCAGTGTTTCCCTGCAGAGGAACAAAGATCTCCTTACATCCACAGAAAACTTCTTTGATGAAGTGCAATTATTTCTACTAATGGAATAGCAGAGGAGGTCATCTATCTATCTAGACTACTCATACTTGGTTCCTGATCTCCCCTCCTCATCCTCAAGGTATTTATTCAGGTGTGGTTAGCTGGGTCCAGTCATAAAGAGCCTTCCTCCAACCACCATCTTGAGGGGGGGAGAGGCCTGGCCTGGAAGAAAAAGAGCCCTCCTCCAACCACCATATTGAGGGGGAGAGAGGCCTTGCAATTTTTTTGTATTGTATTGCAATTTTACTGTACACCGCTATGATCATTGCGGAATAGCGGTCTATAAATAAAAATTATTATTATTATTATTATAAAAGTGATTGAGGGAAACAGTGATGAAAAAGGCGTATCTTTGCATTAGACGTGAGTGGGAAAAGAGTATAATTATGTGCATGTTTTACAGCAGTTAACTTGCTGTTGGTGTCATAAGAATACTAAATAACAATAACAGATAAGAAGGATGGCATGAAGAGAGCTTGTGAGATTAGAAAACAGCTAAGCAGAGCAAACATGAACCCTCAGAGAGTCAATTAATTGGATCCAGGAGCAGATTCTGAATCTCTAAGCGTTGTTGTTGTGTGCCTTCAATCAGCTCTGAGTTATGGTGAACCTATACTAAGGTTTTCTTGCTAAGATTTATTCAAAGGAGATTTGTTCTTGCTTTTCTGCAAGGCTGAGAGGGTGTGACTTGCCCAAGCTCACTCAATGGGTTTCATTGACAGAGCAGGGATTTGAAGTCTGATCTCTCATAGCAATAGGCTCATACTTGAACTATTACACCAAGTTAGAAAATTGTCTTTATTAATTCTCATTTCCATCAGAAAACCCACCCTCCTCCACTTCAGTTGGGGCTTTTTGGAAGATTCCCTCTACTGAATTCCAGAACACTGGAAGAGTAAAGAGGAGAAGGGAATAAAAGGCGGTGTACAGACCACCCCTTTGTGGCAACCTGCACCAGCCCCTTTCCCTGACGGATCGGGGCCTCAGCTGCCACAGCAGCAGTCCTGGGACCCCGATCCGCTGCTTTTCCAGGCCTGGAAAGGTCTGTCCTTGGGGCTTCATGCCCCAAGGACACCCAACAGCGGCAGGGAAAAAGAGAAAGGGGCCACTCAGCCCCTTTCTCCTTTGTGTCACTGGCGCAGCCATGTAAATTTTGCACCAGTGACACAAACCCAGGAAGGAGCTCCAAAATGGGCCACAGGTGCCCTTCCATGGCACCAAGTCATCACATCCGTGCCGCCACATTCGGCGGTGCCATTCTGGGTGGTTCAGAATGAATTTCCCACGAAAATGGAGGGCCAACTGTAATATTACAAAGACAAAAATGGTCATTTTTGTCTTTGTAATATTTGGCCATAACCTTGCTTTTGCATTTTCTTAACTTTAATTAGTAGTCATTCCAAGTATTTGCTATTTTCTGCTAGAGTAAACTCACTAAACCAATTCTTGAATGTTGCATTAGCACATAGGTAAATCTTATTGATTCAGTAGGTCTGCTTTAATTGGTACTAACAATACGATTCAAGCTCAAGTCGTAGGATACAAGTCAGGGTCAATGAACAGCATCTACCAGTCATACCACTGTATTGTTCTCAACCTTGTATTTAGCCAGCAGGGAGGGTATATATTCTTTATGCTTGGAACTCCACCAAGTCCTGACACTTTCCTGTGAAGTGAATCCTACTCTCAAGGAGAACCCTTGTTACTAAGGAGGCTGCTATTCCCAATCACTTCTGATTATTTCAGCTGAACCTGATCTTTAATTTTGATGTTACTCACACACACCAGAAGCAGGTGCAGTCTCCACCCAATCTGGAGGCTCAGCCACCTCCTTCAAGGAACACCGCCTCCTGTACCCCAAATGCCTGACTCCAGTTAGTAATATGTATATATGTATATTTGGTTCTTCCATGGCTCTTTGTGTGAGCCAGTGTGGTGTTGTGGTTTGGCTGTTGGACTAGGACTCTGGAGACCAGGGTGTGAATCCTCACTCAGCCATGAAAACTCACTGGGTGACCTTGGACAAACCACACTTTCTCAGCCTTAGAAGAAGGCTCTGGCAAAGCTCCTGTGGACAAATCTTGCCCAGGAAACCCCATTATAGGGATCTTAGGTTGCCTTAAGCTAGAAATGATGATGGCACACAATGACAACAACAAGATCTTTCTGTGGAGTTTATGAAATGATGAGGAATCAGAGGTACAGAACATGAAGAAAGGTGATGGAAAAAGAGCATGTTTGTTTGTCATTGTGTTGGGAAAATGAACTTAGTTCACATGGGTGGGGAGAGATGAGAGAGTAATGAGGTAAGTGGATTGAATTTCAATGACCAAGCAAATCTACCACATAGGGGAACCTTTCTTTAATCTTTGGTGTTCCTTTCCTCATAAAAGGGAAAATAACCTCATTATGCAGACAATTTTATGAAAAGATGCAAATTAATTAAAAACAGATCTCCTTCCTTGGGAAGCCATGGCCCAGGAAGGAATGATTTGCTTTATGTGACTGATCTTGTTCCTTGGAACTCACTTGTAGAAGGTGATAATAAATGTTAAATGATTCTAGTGAAACTGTTAGTTCCAAAACTATATAGAACACTGACATTTTCATTATATCCAAGGGCTAAAGAACATCCGGCCTTCATCATAATTTTTTTGTTGCTGTATGTATAAAAGGTTAATACACTGCCCTTGAGGGATATCTTGGTATCACTTGCTCCTAAACTGAAAAGTACTTGTTTAGGAGAAATTTTATTGGAATGAATAATAGTCTTTTCTTCAATAAGGGTGCTTTGAAGGCAAGTGGGAGGAAATCTGCAAGAAGCCAAATCTTTTCAAGTGTCAATACAAATATTCCAAACACCATCCTATTTTTGTTTTCAGGGAGGGATGTTATCTACTGCTCTCCAGCAAGCAGTGATGTGGCTGTTTTTAAAAGACACCCATCCTGCACCATATGTTCTTGGATAATTAGCACCCAGTTTCCCCTGGTTCTAGGCACTAGTAACTGGTTCCCTTTGTCAGTGAGGCCAGTGGGATTCTAATAACAGAAATGAATCCAAGAGCATCCTGAATTGCAGCACTGTGCCTGTAGATTTGGACTATTTATAAATAGTCCTTCCACACTTGCAGAGTGAGACTGGCACCATGAAATCAAACATCACCAGGATGGGATGGACCATAGTAACTCCCCCTCACCGACTCTCTTATCTGAGTTGATGCTGCACAGAGTATCCACCTGGACAAAGTTGGGTAAAGTCTGCTCCACCCCTCCTCCCAACTTACTCAGTTGGGGCAACTCCTTCATTTCTGATCTTATCATGAGACTGATCTTATTTTGAGCCATCTTGCCATTAAACAACAGAACTACTTGTCCAAAAGGGTCTGATATTCAAATACAGGTATCCAGAAATCTGAGAGATGGAAGTAGAAACAGAAAGAAGAGCTTGCAAATATCTGTACCTTCTTCTCTGATAATTGATCCCATCCTCCCTCTCTCCAAAATGATGGTGCCCCATCATATTCTATATGCAGGCACATCCTGACCCAGCTGTCTGCTCAATACAGTTCAACACAGCTGTACCTTTTATATCCCACAATACCAAGCACCACACAACTTCAGCACCCCAAAAGACAATATTTCACATCTACTTAAAAAATAACCCCCCACCCCCCCAAAAACCCTACTGCCTTTCCAATTGTTAATCTTGAATGGTCCTGTGTCTGAAGTTATTAACACTCTGTGTGTGTGTGTGTGTGTGTGTGTGTAGAGACAGAGAGAAAGGTTTTAGCATCTTTGAATTTTATTTTGTCTTATACAATGGAACTGTTATATTAGCCAAGTATTTGGCAAGTTAGGAAAAAAGTTTGCAAAATTTATCATCAATATTTTTAAACTAAAGATTTCTGGTGATCCACTGTGGTTTAAAAGAGCAGTTTTATATAGCATTAGAGGAAAATAGTGGTTACTTCATATGAAAAAAGATATGAATGCAGGCTTGAATCTGAGACTTAGTTGGCTCACTGAAATCAGTGCTTTCAAAAGGTTTGTTTTAATATGCCTTAGTTAGGCTCCAGCCCATTTTTTTTTTTTACAGTTGCCTCTACATTGTTGTCAAATACGTATCTCCCTAAGTTTTTTTTTTAACATTCATTCAACAACATCACATGGTGGAAATCCTCAGGATAAAACCACCAGCAACTTTTTGGCTTCTTAGACAAAGCTACAGGGAAGTCTATGTGGGAGTAGGATTTTGTGGTTCAACCACACATTCCCTTTAGTGTCTCAGATCTGTGTGTATTGAGGCAAATTTTCAGTTATTGTGCCTTGAATCACTCTTAGCAGCACAATCCCATGAATATTTCTGTTGAAGAAAATCCCACTGAATAAGGCCTCCCTGGGCCTAAGTAGACATTCATACGCCTTGCAGCCTGAAACTTTGACTTAAAAGTGAAAATCAGGCAGACAGCATCCAACTGGGGCTAAATAATTTTTACATGAAATTTAAATCAAAAAGCCTAAGAAAAGAATTCCCTCTCAGAAGATGAGTGATCAAATTACTACAGTGTCGAAGTAGCACCCAATAGCATACACCACTCCTACCGAGAGGGGGAAATTGCAAGAGGGAAAGAAAACAGCTGCTTTCTATCACATTTTCAAAAGTTTATTAGATTAATAGTTCTCTTTTCCCCACTGTGTTTAATGATTTAAATGATTTTCCTCAATGGACAGAAGACGGAAGAAAAGCAAGTATTAGTGGTAAACGCCATATGTATTCAAACCTTGCCAAAAGTAATTCACATATTTTTGGCTAATGTGTGTATGTTTGGGTTGGGGGAGCCTGTCTGCAGATACTTTGTCCATAGTGTCTTTCTGTCATATCAAGTCATTTTTAAAAAGAAGAAAACACCAGCAATCTTTTTGATAGCTAGAGCTTGCTGGATTTCACTGATATAAACAGAAGATGAAAGATTAAAGGAGAGAAAAATGGTTCAGGTACAAGGCATCTATTAAACACAATGCACTGCAGGTCTTTTTCTGTTTCTACATAAAATGACATTTGGACATATTGAAGATCTTAGTCAATATTAAAATCATACCAGGAGCTGCCAAATAGTTTCTGGGCAAGATACAAAGTTTTGGTTGTTCCCATTTTAGTCCTTCACAATTTGGGTCCAGATTACTACAGGATCACCATCTCTCTGTCCTGTATACTCAGTTCCACTGTAGGATATTTATTTCAGTCAGCCAGAACTAAGCTGACAACTGTTACCCAGAGGACATTTTCTTCAGCTGTCCCTGGATTGTGGAATGACCTGCTAAAGAAGATAAACTAGTGCCTGTCACCAGTAATGGACTGTATGAGGGTAAATAAATTGAAACACAATCCAGAGATGCTCCAGTCAAAAGGCAGATCAAGAAATAGGAACTTAGTCTGTGCTGGATGAAGTTAAAATCCCCTTGAAGATGCAAGTCCACAGTTTGAGTGTATTGCTGAACTTATGGAATCTTGCCTGTGAGAGAGGCACCTTTAAAAGCCGACTCACACACCTTTGAGTCCAGGAACATCACTCGAGCCCAGCTGTTTGAGAGCAGGTTTGCCTGTGAGAGAGGCACTATTGACATGGCAGTAGTGAAGGGAGGCTATGGCATGTCATTATTACGATATGGACTCCTCTATTTAGCAGAGCCCCCTCTCACTTGTCCTCATAACATCACCTGCCAGCAGCAGTGGATATTAGGCTAGGCTAGGGACATGATT
Source organism: Sceloporus undulatus (assembly GCF_019175285.1). Classification (NCBI taxonomy): domain Eukaryota; kingdom Metazoa; phylum Chordata; class Lepidosauria; order Squamata; family Phrynosomatidae; genus Sceloporus; species Sceloporus undulatus. The sequence goes on from NC_056523.1 coordinate 59,027,595, forward strand.
CTCCCTACATCATGTATACTGTGATTTTGAAATGTGATTTTATTTTTATATTTACTTGTCATAGTATTTGCTGTAATCCGCCTTGATTCCTCTGGGAAAAGGTGGAATATAAATGTATT
>NC_056523.1:59027723-59048867 GCF_019175285.1 Sceloporus undulatus
ATCATCATCATCATCATCATCATCATCATCATCATCATCATCATCATCATCTGCCTCTGCAAAAACCCTCCCTGGTTATTGGTGTCCTCTTTATTTACTAGAGTAGGGCTGATCAATGCTGGAATCTGTGATTCTTCCAAATCTGCATTTCTGGAATGACTCTTGTTTTACAAATATTGCAGCGTGCTGTTTCAAATCTGAAGGGCACTCTGAAACTGTAATTTCCACTTCTGAGAACCTCAGTTCATTTACAGTTTTTGCTGTTCTTAATACAGCAACTGATTGTTGTAATTGCTGGCATCTAGAATTTTAATTAATTTTTATGGAATAAAGTATTTTTATAGTTCCACAGATTATTTCTGTTTCAATAGCTACTTCACTAACAAAGGTCAGAGATAAGGCAACAAGAGATCAGCATTTGGATGGTAAGGGATTATTATCATGTAAACGATCTAAATATTTAAAATATTGGCTCCAAGTAATATCATTTTGACTGCACAACTAGCAACTTGTTCTGAACATCAGAAGAAATAAATCAAATAATGGCCCTATTTAAACGGGCACTATGAGGCGCGCCCGTCATGTGTGAGGGGCGGCGCTTTCAGACATCCCTTGCCCCTCGCACGTGATGAGGGCGTCAAAATGCCTTTATGTCACTGCAAGTGTGCCATTGGTGCCTTGCGATGTCACAATGGTGCCGGGAAAAAAAGCTGCTTTTTACGGCTTCTTTTTGCTGCGCGAGGGAGGCGCTCAGTTTGTCCGCTGCGGCTCCCTTGCACAGCAAACTAGGGCGGCAGCAGACCGCCCTTTTGGGCAGTTTGTATCCTGTGAATGTTATCAATCTTTGGATAATATAGTACCATATATATATATTGTGTGTGTGTATAATTTTTTTAAAAAAATGATATCTTCCTTTAAGAACTATGGAGTCCATTATATTGAATATAAGGAGAAAATCTCACTTATGCTAGTGATATCAAAGTGAATTTGCAAACACATGCTGATAATATTTATGCCTGGTGTACCAAGGATCAGCTTTGGAATTTTCCAGAAGAGCCAAGTAATTATTAGAGCATTCCACATTCCTTCACGTATAGCCAAAGAAAGCAAGGAATAGTCAGAATTTATTTAACGTTGTCTTATACTAACAGTAACAGTTGCATCAGGAAATGAAGATGCAGAAATTAAGAATAGTTATACAAAAGTGTAAAATAAAATAATAAGTAACTCCTTAATATTTATTTATTCATTTCAGCATTTCTATGCAACCTACCATGTCACTATTTCTAGGAACAACATAAGAGTATACAATCATACACTGTGATAAAGAACAACTTAAAAACAAAACGGCTGGCATAAGTCTGCACTGAAACAGTAAGTTTTACTGTACAGAGAGTTTTCTCTTCTAGTTGTTGTCAAATGAGCATCAGCACAATGTAGCATAAGCATGCGGTGTCTGGAGGTGACTGCCGTGTTTGGGCAAGTAAAGCTGGGCATATATAGTCTTTTGCCTGTGTGCCTAAAATGCATCAGTAATAGTACACTGGTCCCTTGGTAGCCACTGGAGTTTGGTTCCAGAACTCCCTATTGATACCAAAATCCATGGCTGCTGAAGTCTCATTAAATGTAATGGCATAGTAAAATGGTGTCCCTTATATAAAATGGCAAAATCAAGGTTTGCTTTTTGAAATTTATATATTTTAAAAATATTTTCAAGCGGTGGGTGCTTGAATCCATGGGTAAAGAAGTCTGTGGTTATGGAAGGCTGACTGTATTTTTAAAAAATAGCCATGTTAGTCTGTTTTAGCATAAAGAGACATAAAGAACTCTAGTAGCACTTTTGAGGCTGATTGGTAAAAAGAATTTTCTAGAGTTACGTTTGATGGACACAGTCCACTCTGTCAGTTATCTTTTCATCATCACATTTGATGGAATGGATTGTGTCCACAAAACCTTATGCTAGAAATTTCTTCTTCCCAGTTATTCTAAAATGTGCTACTGGAATCCTTCTGAAACCATCAGTTCAGTTCTCCCATCTCAGACTAAAATAACTGGTCAATGTTGGTGATCAGTACATCAGTGTTCCAGTAGATCAAATGTGCTTGCATAATGGGGAGAAATATACATAAAATATTCTCTACTGTCTGTGTGGCTTTTGCCATTCAATTGTTCTAGTGACTAGCAAATGATGAGTATTGCATTTGAGCACTTCTGGAGAGTAACCGGTTGCAGAAGCTTATTCTTGACATTTTTTTGAAGGGGGTAATAATCTGTATCTAAGGGAGACATTGTAATACTGTCATTATTGGGAAAATGGGAACAGAAATCCCTGGGCAGTTGTGTGGTCAAGTGTAGATAAGGAGACTCTGCCAAAAAAACTCAATATAAAATTTTGAGGTTCTAGTAGAATGTAAATATTGACCACAATAAATGAAGAACAGTTCCCCAACCATTGCCCGACTGCCAAAAATATGTCTTCTCAAGGGTTATTTATTCACATCCCCTTGTCTAATTTAAACTGACAAGAGCTGCCAGTTCACCAGCTGGTCTACCTGTATCCACTTTTCTAGCAGCAGGAAATATGCATGCTTGAAACTGTTGAGTGAGATCTTATTGACCTCAGATTCTGTCATCCATGTTTCTTGTAAACATCAAATATCATGTTTCATTGGTAAATCAGAAAATTTACAACTCATTCCCCCATTCTGCCATATTCCATAACATCATAATATCACTATGACTGACAGGAAAATAGATAGGCTAACAATTGCCATTCAAAAGAAAACCTTATCTTATGACAGAAACCTTTCAGTGAGTGACCCTATTTGTGTTTAATTGACATTTCAGGAAAAATCTAGGGCTGAACCTAAGTTAAGTTGTTATACCAACTCAAATAGACTTATTTTATATGTTGGAACTTGCTAAGTAGATACTTGTACATACTGCATTTATTCAAGATGGCTTATTCTAGTTGGGATTAAGTCCTGATTATTATCTGTTTTAATTGTGAGTCTACAAATTAGTATTGGAATATTTGTGCCTAAAAATTGTTTTGAGAGTATGTGCCTTCAAGTCTCCTGCTGACCTACAGTGACCCATGAGTTTCAGAGTGTATTCTTAAGCAAAGACTACTCAGAGGCAGTTTTGCCAGTTCCTTCCTCTGAAATCTAGCCTGGAACAGATAGGAGGGAAGGAGCAGCCTGAGGCTATTCTGGCTGCAAGTGGGTGGGGACTGCAGGGACTGCACAGCCTGCTGCCGCCGCCAAACCCAAACCACAGATTAGCCTGGTTCTTTTTTGCTCCTGTCTAAAGGACAGGAGCGCAGCCTTGGTACAGCTTCTGGCCACATTGAAGGTGTGTATCATATAAACAGTGTGCCTCCAATGTGGCTGAAAGACCTTTATGCCCATGTGTTCCAGGCTGCAGCCAGCAGCACCTGATATTTGTTGGTGGTCTGTCATCCAAATACTGACCAGAGCTGATCCTGCTTAGTTTTCAGTATCAGATTGGATCTGATGCCTTTAAGATATTAGGCCATCTCTATTGTAATTCTGGTACCAAATCAATTTAATGGTGAACCACCTGCAGGAAACAGTGAAGACATAAGTTATTCAGTAAAACCTTATTCCACTGAATAAAGAGTAAACTCTCCATTAATTTCAAAGGTGTCATGATTCTAGCCACACTTGTTAAAATATCACCAGGCATTATTAGTAGTAAATCTTGCTGAAAAGTACATTTAAGCTGTCTCAGGAGAACTTATGTTCTATACTTAAACTGTGAGTCATTGACATTTTGAAACCTAGATACTTACTCAGGCTTTCTTCTCAAGCAACAGGATTGTTATCTGATCTTATTTTTTTATTCTGTTTCTGTTCTGTGTTCTCAAACTGTATAAGCAGAAGATCTATAATTTCTAATTTACTGACTCTTTTTTTTACTGATAAAAAAATGTTTGTCCAACATTTTTGTAAGCAGCAAACATGTCAAAACTATCCCTGTAGGATTAAACTATGCAATGCATTAAGTGTAGTTAGAGTGGTAAAATATAAATCTCAGAGTTCTATCATGAATCATCATAGTGTCAAAAGCAACAGTCCCCTAATACTGTAACACAAATTCAAATCAGTAGAACCTTAAAACTAAGTACGTTAACATGGGCGTATTTAGTTGTTAACATATGCAGCTCTCTAGAAATTATTAGGTGCTCAGGCAGTTCTAAGAATCTATACTATACGTGAGGCCAGATCCAACCAAGAAGGACAAGTAAATCAGTACATAGATCCTTTCATGCAAGATAAAAATATATGTTAAATACAATATTTTAAACCCTCTTTTCTCTGCAAATAAATACGGGCAAATTTATTTAGCCCCATCTCCCAGTAAAGTGTTTTGGACAAGTACAGAGGGGGAAAAAATTACAGGATTAATCAACATAATACATGGTTAAACCAAGAAGAAAGAAAAGAGCAGCAAAACAGTACAGCTTGTAAAATCAATGACAAAATAGCAATAGCAATAGTAGCTTCATTTATATACTGCTTCATACCACACTAAGTAATCTCTAAGCGGTTTATAATGTGTAAGCTAATTGCCCCCAACAAGCTGGGTACTCATTTTAGCAACCTCAGAAGGATGCAAGGCTGAGTTGACCCTGAGCCCCTGGCTGGTATTCAACTCACAACCTTGTGGTTTGTGAGTGAATGGTTGCAGCACAGGTATTTAAACACTGTGCCACCAGGGCTGTGATTTAAAAAAAAAATAATCTAAAACTATTAAAAAAAAAAATCCTGGAACAATAAAATGTCCTCACCTGGTGCTGAAAGGGCCATACATACGGTGGCAAGTTCAATGGTGTCACTAGGGTTTGTGTCACCTGATGCAGTAACTCATAGTGTCACACACACCCCAACTAACCTTATCCCATACCACACATACAGAATCTGTAGTAATTTTTATGTACTAATGTTACTGATCAGTCGTAAATCCAATATATCACTGACTGTAATGGTAATAGTTGTGACACAACTAGCAAAATTAGAACTACACCTTTAAATTGCAATGTAATATACACATCCTAAATGTATTTACATATACATATGTCCAAAGTACTTCAGAGCTAATACAGATTGAGACTGCTTTAACTGCCCTGGCTCCATGCTAGGGAATTCTGTAGTTTTATGAGACATTTAGTCTTCTCTGTCAGAGAGTTCTGGTGCCACAATAAACTACAACTCAGGCTCATTTGGTGGGAACAAGGGAGAGGGCCTTCTTGGTGGTAGTTCCCAGGCTCTTGAACTCCCTCTATAGAAACTCTGTTTTCCTTTTAGTGGGAGGTAAAAACATTTTTGTACTGGCTGGCTTTATCAAATTGATGAAGGTTGGGCTTTTAAATACTGAGTAATTCAATTGTCAAGGATTATATATCGTTTTCAATACAGTTTAATATTTTTAATGTGTAGTATTTTAAAAGTACTTAATCATTTTTTAAACTTTACACTTTGCAGTGGTTTTTCATTGTTTTTAATTAATACAATTTGGGGTAGGTAGCTGCCTTGAGTTCCTATATTGGGAGTAAAGCAGCATATAAATAAAATAATAAAAATAGTAAGTCACAATGGCGCGTTACAGACCGCCCCTTTGGGGCGGCCTGTAGGCGCACCTTTCCCCGTCGGATCGGGGCCTCAGCGTCCAGAGCGGCAGCCGCTGACGCCCTGATCCGCCACTTTCCGGGCTGCGGGAAAGCGGCAAAAGGCCCCTTCCACGCAGCCTGGAAAGGGGTGTCATTGGGGCTTCAAGCCCCAAGGACACCCCGCGGCGGCGGGGAGAAGGAGAAAGGGGCCGTTTGGCCCCTTTCTCCTTTGGTCCACTGGGCACAGCCGTCTGAAGGCTGTGCCCAGCGGACCAAACCAGGAAGGAGCTCCGAAACAGAGCTCCTTCCGGGGTCGCGGAAAGGGCACCCTAGGCGCCCTGCCGCGCCCCCAATATGTCACAACCGCACCGCCTCATTTGGAAGCGGCGCGGTCATCATGTATTGATGACGGCGGCCATGTGGAACGGCCGCTGCCATTTTGAGCACGCGCAGCGCGCACTAGGGTTAGGGCGGTGCAGAAGCACCGCCCCGTCTTAACCCTAGTACGCGCTCCGCACGTACTTTTAAGCCCATATGTAACGGGCCAATGGGGCACAGCAAAAGTTCCCAATGCACATTAGGCTCTCCTAATGCTCATTGGCAAGCCCTGGCTGGTATTTCATTGTGCATCAGTTCTGTTGTTGTTCTTCTTGTTGTTGTTAGTTGCCTTCAAGTCAACTTCGACTCATGCTGACCATGTGAATGAGACATCTCCATGACCCCCTATTCTCAGCCTCTCTGCTCAGATCTTGCAGGCTCAGGCCTGTGGCCTCTTTGATTGAGTCTAGCCATTTGGCATGTGGTATTCCTCTCTTTCTAGTGCCTTTAAGAGTTCAATCTTGATCTGCTCTAGTACCCATTTGTTTGTCTTTCTGAGAGTCCATGGTATCCTCAGCACTCTTCTCCAGCACCACATCTCAAATGAGTTGATTTTCTTTCTCTCCATGGTCCAGGTTTTACATCTGTAATGGGGAATACAATCCTACATTTTAGGATTTTGTTTAGTTCTTTCATAGCTGCTTTTCCTGCTCCTAATCTTCTTCTGATTTCTTTATTCCTTTTTCTTATTTCAAGCCTAATGCACAACAGTCAGTTGCCTTCCCTACATAGTAATATAACAGCAGCCCCTTGCTGAATACAGATATTGCAAAACTGCTCAATTCTATTTCACACAGAAATAAGTCCACTTATAAAGATACAAGTCCCCAAGTAAATTTCAGCCAATATTAATTAGTCAGTTTTTTTAAAAAAAAGTTTGAACAGAAATATTGATACAGTGTTGTGCTTTCTTTCCTTCTCTCTTTCTCTTTCTCACTGCCTTGCTTGTGCTTGGTGTGAGTTAGTCTAAAAAGAATTCAGGAAATAGAGTTATTCAATAAAATGGTTTAGTACTGAAGGCTGTTAATGAATACATTATTTTATGGACAAAGGAAATATGTTTTAGTTGTAGAGAAATATTTAGCAAAGTGTTAATAGCATAAATATTGCTAAACTGGCCCCTTCTGTGGGTTGGATTGCTAACAGAACTATCTGACATGGTTTCTTGTTAAAAATGCATGCATTCTCATTTTAACACAATTTTCTTTAGCCATCTCAGGCTAATATTAATCTTTGTATTCTTTTATATTCATTTTATAAACATATGGTTTGTTGTTTAATTTTTTCCCCTTCAGTACTGCTACAGAAATGTGCCAAATCTGATTCTAATTGCAGAGGAAACTAAAAGAATTTGGAAAACGGGCCCAGAAATTCAGCACTATTTGGATAAAACACATGTATATTTTAAATGTTTTAGCAATCTATGTCAGTACTAAATCCTTTTCCTGGTACTATACTTGGATTAGATTTATGAAAAATTGCATCTTTTGTTCTTCTAGTTCAGGATCTCTATGTTACACATAGCTGAAAACCTGGAAAAGTTACTTTTTGGGACCATCATTCCCAGAATTCCCCTAACTGCTATGATCACTGTCCCCTGTGAAGTCTAGAAACAGGTATCACCAAAAGTAACTTTATTACTTTTTATTACACTTTTTACTTTTTATTGCACTTTTTACTTTTTGTTTCAGTACTGGGATTAAATGAGTGATTTTAAATGGAATCATAAGTGCAGTAAAATTTATCTTACTGGCATTGCTGAATGTTTCACTATAGTTTGGTCTATGAATGGATTGAGAAATGCTAAAAGCTAGGAGATAGTAAATCAGTGATAGCCGGTGATTTTTCCATTCTCGGGTGGAAAATCTGTTTGAACTTTAAAGGAGCCATTTAAGGTGTTGCATGTACAACTCTGAAATATCTATGGCCTGTTACAGACTGCCAAAATAAAGCTGCTTCGGGTCTCTTTGGAGGTATGCTGTTTAAATGATGCATGGGTCCTAAGAGTCTGGAGGTCGCACCAAAGCCACTCTCCATTCCTAAGCACCAGAGTGCAGCTTTGGTGCAACTTCCAGATTCTTCGGATGCATGCATCATTTAAACAGAATACCCCCAAAGAGACCCGAAGCAGCTTTATTTTGGCAGTCTGTAACAGGCCAATATATCAGATGATAGGGCTGAATATCCCTGTGTGTATTTAGTAAACATTAGACTTGGCAGTAATTTAATACCTTTTCATTTGAAAACAACAACAGCAACAATTTCTAACATGCAAGGGAATATGGGATTATATTTGTTCATTTCTAACCAGTAGTTTTCATAAGCAAAAGCAGTTGACACTGTTTTCCTTCTCTGTTCTCCTGATCCTGATCTTCTTGCTAAAATGTTAGCAGTATCTCATTAAAATACAAAATTATGGCCCCTCAGACATCCAAGGATTCACAGTTGTTGACCTTCTACTGACTGAAGGCTTTGAAGACTCAGGTTGGAAACATTTGTTGCCTGTGAACCATGATGACAGAAGTGTGGGCATCTTTTTCAACATGGCAGAATAAAGTGCTTGAGGCAAGGTATTCACATAGAGCAGGGGTAGGCAACTTTTTTGAGCCGGGGGCCGGGTTGCTGTCCCTCAGACAACTGGGGGGCCGAAGTCAAAAAATAAATAATTAAATGATTGTTTTTTTTAAAAAATTAAATATATAAATAAAGCGGGCCAAATGTAGGACAAAATTTTCTAATGGAGGACACTTTGTTTAAAAAATGGAGGACATGTGAAAAAATTCGCTGATTTTTTAAAAAAATGTTAATATAAATACATGTTTCTGAGGCTTCTATAGACAATTGCCCCCCCCAAAAGGCCCCAGCGGCAATCGGCGGCAGGACCGGGCTGGGGCCGGTCCCAAGGCCTCGCCGGGCCGGATCCGGCCCGCGGGCCACAGGTTGCCTACCCCTGACATAGAGACTGGAGAATGTGTTAAATGTCCCTTTTCTCCTCCACCTGTTCTGACTTATCTCACATTTACAATTATCCCCCAGGCTTATATTATTATTCTGAATTCTGTTCCAGTGTTCATCAGGTAATACAGTAAAAATTACACACACACACACACACACACACACAGAGTAAAAAACTATACAGGCTGTTGTTTTTTTAAAAAGGTAAAGGTATTGCCTTGACATGAATGTCTAGTCGTAACTGACTGTAAGGGGCAGTGCTCATCTCCATTGCTAAGCCAAAGAGCCAGCATTGTTCAAGGACTGCTCTGGCGGACATATGGCCTGCCTGGCTGCACTGAATGTTGTTACCTTCCCACTGAGAAGTGGTACCTATTTATCTATTTGCATTTGCATGCTTTCGAACTGCTAGGTTCGCAGAAGCTGGGACTAGTGATAGGAGCTCAACCCATCATGCAGCACTTGGGCCTTGAACTGCCAACCTCCTGATCTTCCGATCATCAGAAATGGCGTCTTAAGCACTAAGCCACCACATCCCTATTGTTTAAAACTAATATAATTGCCCTGCCAATATTATATGAATACAATAATAAATTAAGCACTGCAGTTTAACATATAGCATGTGGACACTTGAAACAGGATTCAAAAGACAACTTGATTGTATAGCCATGTAAAAATATACTAAGCATCATTATATATTATAATATGTTGTTGTTGCCGTGTGCCTTCAGGTCATTTCCAACTTACAGTGACCCTAAGGCATCCCTGTCACAAGGTTTTCTTGTAAAGTTGCTGCAGGGTGGGGGTTTTCATTGCCATCCTCTGAGGCTTTACACTGTAGAAATAATGCAGTTTGACACCACTTTAAATACCATGGCTCCATCCTATAGAATTTTGGGATTTGTAGTTTTGTAAAGTACCAGTATGCTTTGGCAGAGACGGTCACAAACCTTGTAAAATTACAAATCCTGGGATTCCATAGGGTGAAGCTACAGCACTTTTAGTCACGTAAAACTGCATAATTTCTAGTGTAGATGCACCTTGAGTTTCTTTTCAAATACAGTTTTAATACTTTTCTACCAGATGGGAAAAATTGTTTGAAATATAGAGTTTTTGAAGCCTATTTACAATTCAAGACTTATTTTGTTCAAAATTTTCACAGGAAACAGCATTTTGTATGCAAAAAATAAAAAAAAAATAAAAAAAATTCTATATAGAAATACTATTTCCTGTGCAGAAAATTTTGTTTTTATGCAAATCAACTATGTGAAAATTTTGCACGGAATACATCTGCAATTACAGCATTTCTTGCACAGGAGGCAACATGTTCTGTACAGAAAATTATATATCTGCATGAAAAAAGCTGTTGTCTTTGTAAAACAGCCATGTATGAATTTTGCACAAAATAAGTTTCGGTCTTCAAAGATTCTCATCAGTCTAGGAGTTTTCTTGTTAAAGTTCTCAACACTTGAAAAATGTTTTTGACCAATTGGGGCGGGGGGAATATTTTAAAAATATCTTTTCCTTCCCTATTATCATAGCATTACCTGTTTTCAAATGCCTCTTTTCCTTCCAGTGACAGCATGAAAGCCAAGGGACAAATGGGTAGCAAAATAATCTGAAATGTAGAAGAGAGCAACTGATGGACAGATGCATAGATAGATTGATAGCGGTTTAGGCATAAATATAGACATAGACAGGTGTGTGTGTGTCTGCATGTGTAAAACTCTCCTTCTGTCTCCTTGTTCCTCACCTCTTTGACTCTCATCCTGCATCTATCAGCAATCCCTCTCCTTCCCCCTCACTCCCACTACAGTCCATCCTCTCTTTCACCCACTTCTACCCTATGTGTGTGTACATAGTGTTCAGCTTTGTCTGTGTTATGTGATTCACTCAGTGGGGGAGACATTTCAGGCAAATGCTAGCATGACTGCAGGCCTAAAGACCATGTGATACCCTCCATTGTCTACTCTATACAAGAGCAATTTTTGAGTTTTATGGATAGGGAAATAATGGCGACAAAAGATTTTATGAGATACTGTTGTTTTTGTGTTATTTTATGAAACTACTGTATTTCTGATCAGTTTTTTGTGCCAAAGGCACTCCATATTTGCTAATACAAATGATATCAAAAAGAAACAATTAACAATTAGAAGTGTCAACCTAGAAAAACCAAATGAGCAGCAAAGCTCAAACCAGAAGTGAGAAGAGAGATTCTGCAGTCGGCCCTTCTTATACATGGATTTTTTATACACGGATTCAAGCATCCACGGTTGGAAAATGTTCAAAAAAAGTATACATTTCAAATATCAAACCTTGATTTTACATTTTTTGTAAGGGACACCATTTTGCTATTTCATTATATTTAATGAGACTTGAGCATCCAAGGATTTTGTTATCCACGAGGGATCCTAGAACCAAACCCCAGCGTATATAACAAGGGTCCACTGTATAGGCATATGTTTGGGCCATTAAATGTTTCACTAGCACCTTGAATTTGGACAACTTGGGTATTTCCAGTTAGTGCAAATCCTTTTAAAACATGTATGATTTACGTCTAATATTGTGATTTTTTTAAACTGAGTAGCAACCACGGAGAGATCAGGATCATGGTAGGGCAAAGAATTAAATGACCTCCTTCTCTTTCCCCTGCCACCACACTAGACCTTCTTCCTGCTCATCCTCAGGGTGGTTGGACAATTGAAACCTTACCCTACCACAAGAAGCAGCTTCAACCCACAGCATAAGACCACTTCTTCTCCAGCTGCTCAAGGAAAACTGGAATGTGCCCAAGCATGTGCTACAGCTGATCAGGGGCTGGCAGGGTGGGGATGAGCTGCACCCATGGCTCCATCGACTGCTGTTTAAGACTTAAAGCAAGGGTATTTCAGAAAGTATTGGGTTGCTCCTTCTATAATGCAGCCCTAACATGTTGGTGTAACTAGGGTTTATTCCCATCTATGTCACTAGCAGGATTATAGTCAATGTCTTTATATTTGGTTACTACAAGACATGACCACAAAAATTTTGAGCATGGACTTGTAACATAAAGAGTAAACAGTTTTCATTTTTAGTCCTTAAGAGGAGATGAGTTGAAATAAAAGAATCCAGTTTGGAAGATGAAGCAGGACAATACAGTATTCCCCCCTGCCACTCATTGTGCAAACATTTTTGAAAACAACAAACAGCCATCACAGCAACTAATAATTACCCATGACTTTAAACAAAATATGAATACGTTTTTGAATTCTTGACTTAATTGGAATCAGTGTTTATATAACATGCCAAAGGAGAAACAAGTGTGACAGTCAGAACGTGTCCTAAAAGAGTGTTGAGAAAATCTGAAGCAAAAGTTTAGGAAAAAGTATTTATCTACTTTAATTATCGTTGTAGGCCAAAAGTGTTAATTTCTTTGAAGAGGTAGCATTATTATTATTTTTTTAAAAAATATTCTCAAAGAGAAATATTTCCACCAGCCAATGCTCTATTCTTTCATGCCAAAAGTTTCATACATGTTGCTGTCCTGTTCCTTGAAACTATGGCTATATGAAACACTAACATCTGCCACATTATTTGTCTGTACAAAGATTCTCTTTGCTCATTTTGTCCAGATCCTGATCTCTGTGGAAGACTTTAAAATCTGTTGTTATTGTAAGCTGGACCTGTATTTCTCCTTTATTTCTTTAATCAGAAAGCATATTGAGGTCAGCTTGCTTCATCAGACATAAGACACCTTATTGAACACTAATGGCTTCCTCAGGCACATCTGCCTTTCTTATAAAAGACAGACACACAAGTCAAATCCCTTTTACTAAAGCAATGCAAAATAATAATAATAATCATGAACTAAAAGTACAAGGATGTAAAGAAATGAGTGGAATCTCTTTCACTTTTTCCCATTAATAATATATATTTTTCTTGACAGTATTCTCTCATTTTGAAGTGTTCATATCTTATTGATCCCTGCAGAGTAATAGTTGAGTTATTATGCGTCCTCTGTAGAGTATCATATTTGAGGGTGCATTTGAATGAAATATCCATCCTGGGTGGAATTATCTTGAAAGCTTGCACGTAACTAGATCATTACCAAATTCTTTAGGATAACTTCAGCTTCAGTATCAGAAAATGTTTGAGGCTTATATTTCCTAGGAATGTTTTAGGACTTTGTTCAGCCCACATTTTTTTAGTGAAGTGACCTGTGTTGTACTTCCTGGACTAATAAATAGAACAGATATATGTACAGTTTTTTGTGGGTTTTTCAGGCTATGTGACCATGAATGCTATGGATGCTTAATGGTAAAAGAAAAGAAGACATTAATGTTGTTACTAACCCTTACTAACACTTGTGATTTTAGTCTTTACATCTAATGGGAAATCAACAGATTGCACTGATCATAAATGTGCTATAGATCACTATAAAATAACATTTCCATTTCTGTATGAATGGACTCTAGAATCATTACATTCTGGGTTTTAAAAAGAAATAGGAGGATGGTAGCAAAAGAAAAAGAAAAACAGAAGACAAATGAAAAATAGATAATTGGTAGACATGCTCTCCAAAGCTACAGATAATCCCTATTTATTTGTCCAGACTTTTAGGAGCTTAGCTGAAACTACAAAACTCTTGAGGCTTGTCCATCACAAGTAACAACATGCAAGCCCTGAGAAATAAATGTGTCTGAAAGAAAATGAAGAAACAAGTCTGGTGCCTATTAGTAAGAGAAAATGAATAACCAGAACACAGTGATTTCTGCCTGTACTTTTACTAAGCTGAGACATACAGCACCAGAAGACAAACAGCAGAACAATGAAATTCAAAGCGAGCAACTAGATTTATAGCCATATGGTGATGTGCAAAGATGTTTATCGCTTCATGTGAATCTTCTAGATGAGGACCATTTCTCAATGTTTCTGTATTTCAGCTGGGGAGGAATCTGCACAGCATATTGCATTCCATGATTTTCCAAGACTTTGACTTGGCACAGCATCATTCTCAGGACTGCAGGTTGCTCAAGTTCATACACATTGTAGGCTGTTGCTAGGCTTTGTATTTGCCTTCATTTCTTGCAGCTTAGTCACTGCCTGTTTGTAAAGTAAATGTCAGAAACTGATCCATGGGTGAGAATGTGCTGTACACTGAAAGTTCCAGACGACAATTAATGTGCTTTTAAAAGTGGAAACTTCTCCTATGTAATTAGGTTGTTTAACCCTTCAAGTTGCAGTGATGTGTGAAATAGAGCTGATGAAAAGCCTGTTTAATGAAAAGATTAGTAGGTTTTCAGAAAGGGACCATTAAGAGATTAAAATTTACCTTCTTGAAACAGTTCTGAACTGATGATTACAGGGGGTGCTCCTCCTGTTTCTATGCATGCTTATTATGAAATGCATGTGACTAAAAAAAGGACTCTGGCTATCAAATTCATAGCACAGAGGCAATTTTGTCAGAATATAGTGCTCATCTCATGAGTATTTAAATATTGTATTCACATTATACACTGGAATAATTTCCCAAAGTAGGATAATATAACAGTCACTGTGAATGTTAGCATCTTACTAATGACAGGCAGCTCACTAATCATGCACAGCAACTAAAGGGCAGCTGGTTTAGCTGAGAACAGGAATTTGTGGGGGATTTAGTAAGATAAGCTTTATTTTGGAATTTGTCCAATATATTTCTACCACCTTAGATAATGCTGCTGGCTCATAGATGTCCATGAGCCAGGCTGTGTTTCCAGAACTGTATCATCCTTTCTTAATTCATTTCTTCTCTAGAAATGAATTCAAGGAGATTGAACTGGCCAAAGAAGGGATCTTAATGGCAATATACCATTTGAGATTATATTTCTAAGGGGAATAGGTTGTTCGAAAGTTCTATATTGTTGGTACACACAACAATACACACAACAGTACACACAAAAGGTATGTATTAGTGAAAATAATTTTCAAAATGCATTACGTCAGGGAAATTGCTTGCAAAATGTATATGTTAAGCAAACTGGCATACAAAATTGCATGTATGTGGTAAATATGTACATAGTGCATATATACTTTATGCAAATTGAACTTTGAAAGTTTGGAGCAAGCTAAACTTAGGAAAGTTTTCTAGTAGTGGAGATGAGTAGAATTTAACACTGGAAAAATGTGAAACAAAGAGAATCTCAAACTTACTGATTCCAGTGAACAAAGTGATCTGATCAAAGATATCTACCCTATGTTAATGGTTTTTGATACTGCCCCAACTAGCTTCTTCATTCACTGCAGCGAAGATGGTTGATCTACTTACATTTCTCTGCATGGGATTTGTACTCAGTTTTAATTAGCTCTGTCTGTTTAATGAGTGGGGACCACTAGGTGCAGGACAATTATGTGTGTAAATTGCTATGCATGAATCTGTGAAGCTGGCAGTCATTGGTAGTGTGACATTTCTTCAGAATGCACGTGGAAAGAGTAAATATTGGGGGTGAGGGATGTTACTGCATATGCCTGAGGTAATTCATGGGGTAAGTAGATAGCTTTTGTTCCCCTGCAATGTCATTTTGTATAAGATTGCTTCCTACCTACTACCTCATCTAGCTTTCCTGTTTAGCTACAATAGCAAGCAGTGGCATGAGCAAGGATGAGTAGATGCTGATTCTTTTCCCTGTGGCTTGGCCAGCCTCTGCTCTGCATTCTGTTCTGTCTGCTTTCTAGTTTAAATGGGGATAATTTCTAAAATTAATTTCAGAATTGGGACATGTGCAAACTCTGGATTCAGAGCCAGCAGACTCTGTCTTCAGAGGGGGGAAATTCGGTTTCCCTTTGGTATATGAATGGGAGGTGAAGGCAGGATCCAGTTAAGTTTTTTTAAAAAAATAAGTCACACATATCTAATACCATGCATTGCCAGCCTTTTTGACTAGCACAACTTGCTCCTATCTCTTTGATAAGCCATGATTGTCTGAGATGCATAGTAGCTGTAACTCCCTTCCATAATCAGTCACTTGATTTTTTTCTTCCTTATAAACAACCAAATTAGAAGTTCATTTCTTCTTCTAGGTTTTGCAGAATGATGATCGTTGTACTAGGTTGTGCCAGGTTTCACAGCATAACAAAACACAATTTGAACCAACTTCAAGAGCAGCAGTCCCAAAAGATTCACAAGGAAGGTTAAGCAATTATCCAGGTTTCAGATTCAAGTTTTGACTAGATTTTCTTAAGTAAGAAACTAAAGTTGGAACATTTTTCTAAGCTTACAAAAAAAAAAAAAGGGGGGGGGGAGGGGGGGGGGAGCCAAATGTATACTTTTCCATCATTGGGCTATACTCACTTTGCTTTTTAGTATTTTCTGGTTTATGTTCAAAAGTAGTTCAGAATTCAGATTTCTCCTGCACTGATATGTACTCCATCTAAATGTTTATCATGTGTTTTGGAACTGATATGTGAATTAATATATTGAATTAATATATGGCAACATTAGATAGCATGCATTAGAACTATGTAAGACAGACCTCTGATTTAATGCAAATTCCTCCTGATATTCAGTGTCACTTAAAACTTACATGAGCCCACAGATCTGAGTGGCTTTCAACAATAACAGGAGTGGCAACAGGAAAATATAACCAATGCATGTGGTCATCCCATAGAGCCAACCTCTTCCATTCCTTATTTAATTTAGCAGATGGATGCATGGCAACACTAGATTCTGCAGAATTAAACCTTGGCTCCATTAAATATGCTAGCCTCTGATATCTCAAGCAACTTTGCACAAATGAAACCTTCAAGTTCCAATCTGAACAGCTGATATATCTTACTGGAACATATGGCTGTTAACTTCCCTGGATCCCACTGTTACTTAAGCAACACAGAATCTAGGCATTAGGCTTAAGTGTGTCCTCTTTTTCTCAGCCTAAAGAAGCTACATTTCTCCAATATTCTCTTAAAAGATTGCCACCCAGACACCTCCAGTTCTAAATGCTTAAACAACAATGTACAGTAAGTTCTGCTGAAATTGAACGGTGTTTCTTTTTTCAAAAGAAAGAGAGAGAAAAAAAGAGAGAACCCACTCTTTCTTCTTCTGCTACAGGATGAACTCATGGCCACCAACTTTGTCATCTTTAAAAGGGGATTAAAAAAACTGATGGACCTAAGACTACCACAGACTACTAGTTATGATGGCTCTATACTATGTACCTTCAGTAGGAGAGATAATATGCCTCTCCATGCAAGCTTCTGAGGAACACAGGAAGGAGCCTGCATTTGCGCTCATCTTCTTGTAGGCTTCCCAGGAGCATCCAGTGGGCATCTCAGGGAACAGAATGCTGAACTTGATACATTGTTAACATGTCTACAAATTTGTACCTACTTTGACTAGAATTAGTGTTTCTTTTATTTTTTAAAGAAAAGTATCAAGACCAGGACAGTTAACTAGACTCCCTTTTTTATTATTTATCAAGCGGTGATGTTTTTTGGCTTCTGACTTCTTAAAGTCCAATGTCTAAAGCTGTACTCCTATTATTTTCCCATATATTCTTTTCCATCCATCACTTGATCTGTCTCTTTGAATTAATATGTTCTTGGGGTGAGAACAGCTTCTTGCAGCACTTAACACAATAAGGACTCATATGAAATTCTGTTCTCTAGATGCTATTGTAATGAAGAAAAATAGTACTAGACATTGTAATCCTCCCCTTTGAACTAAACAGTCCTCCCCTACTATATCCCCTAAAGAGCGGAAACATATTTTGAAAGAACTCATATTAGCACTATAGTGTGTTTTACATTGGCTCAGAGACAAATAAAAGTTAAGCAAACATATCTTTGGCTGACTACTGTGTCTTTGGACATCCCTCATTCCATTCTGCCTTCATCAACCAAGATTAATTGTTTAGAAGGGAGGACTTCCCTCTTCCAACTAAGAATGTTGAAATTCTTTCTACTTGAAAAGCAAACAATTTTTTTAAATCTTTTATTGTTGTTATAATCAGTTTCTCTGTGTTTTGGAGCTGTTTCTGGAGGAAGGTACATAATTTAAAAGCTCTACACAAAATTTTTCCCCTTCTTCTTTATTCTTAGTTGCTGGCATCCCCCATCCCATGTTTCTTTATTCACCACTAAACCAAGTCATATTATTGTCATACAAATGCTGTCTGTATAGCATTAGATATACTTTAATAAATATTAATTAGACATTGTTGCTTCTTTTTCTCCCTCATCAGATTTTAATCTTCCAACATTAATTAAAACATAAATATTTTGCTTCAAAATTAGGTATATTGCTCTGGTTCACAGTAAAAAAGGATCTATGAATTGTCTCATAGTTTCATGGTTATATAGCAGCAGTAAATTCAAATGTCAATATCACAGGGCTATAGGTGACATAATTTATATACTGATATGGACAATCCAAGTGTGTTGGCTTTAATTAAATACGAATTTACATTTCCCCCTTTTATTGTCATTTACATGAGTTACTAACTGTGTTCAAATACTGGGGTTTTCAGAAGAGTCAAAGGTGCAGTGCCCTTGTGAATATAGACAGAATCCACATGTTTAAAGAAGAAGAGAGCCAATATGAGACAGGCACTTCTAAGTAGACTCAAACCAAATCAATGATGTTTCTACTTCATTTTTCCTACTGTCAAAGAGCACCACCATTTCTGAGCACTCCTGCTCATTCATTGATACCTTTTACTTAGTTAAATTCCATCCTCAAGAAACACAAGTAAAAGGACTCATGCTAAACAAGCCTATAACTAATGAAAATACATGAAGCAAATAAATAAAACATTATATAATATATTATACTGCATGTGTAGAAAAACCATAACCCAGCATGACAGCTTCAACAACAGTGCTGTTTGCTGGTAGTGCATTAAAAATCACACTGTGGAAGTTTTTATACAGCTCTTTCTGAGTTTTAATTGAGTGACCAGGACTCGGAACAATAACTCCCCTCCCCCCCTAAAAATCATTTGGTTTTCTGTGTAATTTGTTTTAACAGTTCAGGAAAAGTTTCTCTTTCATACAGCATGCACATTCTGAGATTAAAATAAAAATGCATCAGCTTTTGGCTCAGCTTTAATTTTAGTAGTGTGTGTGTGTGTGTGTGTGTGTGTGTGTGTGTGTGTGTATATATATATATATATATATTTAAAAAATCCCAACTGGGGTGGAGTGATGTGTGAGATGCCATTTCCTAAATCTTGGGTGGAGTGAATGGTCTCTCCTGCATCTTTTAGCTGGCATGACTTCTCTTTTCCTCCCCCCACCCCAAAATTCCCCTTACCACATTGAAATCCATGGGGGATATTATCCTTGGACCTTGCAGGAGAAAGTAACTCCACTCCATGTTAGCCTCTGGCACACTGCTATTGAGGTGGGAATGAAGTTGCCATTTTAACTCTTTGGGTGAAAAACAAGAAGCTGAAAATGATTTAATTTGGTCTCAATCATACCTCTTATTTTAACATTCTAGAAAGATCAGTCATGAGTTCAGCTAGAATAAAACTTATGACATAAATGACAATGTTCACCCATGCCAGCACTCTTTCTGCTATATAGCTTGCTCTTAAGCATGTTCGTCCAGTTCAATAGAATTTACTTCCTCATAAGAGTCTTTAGAATTGTGAGCCTACTTTTTTGAGCTCTGCTTTCAGATGTCCTAAGCAGATTGAAAGAATATGGAAAATGGGGAAAGGATGATGAAGTAGCTACAAAAGAAACGGTATACTGTTGTTGTAGTGCAGAAACAGTATGCGGTCATAAAAAACAACAAGCAAAAATACTTTCCATAAATTGAAATTGTATAAATAACAGAAACCCTAAGGTCACATATTTATGTGCAAAATTGCTGGGGCTTTAAGCAGTTATTCATTAAAGTCATGTAAGTGCTTAGGTAACTGATCTCTTACCATGCACTGAGACAGATACAGTTTCCTAAATAAGATGTGTTCCATTGGTCAGCCATAGAGATATTATTGAAATGGCTGTTTAAACTACTGCAGAAGTGCGTTTGAATTGACAGTTGTCACTTAAATTCACATTTTTTTACAGAGATACACTGCCTGAGCCCATGGGTTCTGTTAGGTACAGTAATTGTATGCTTGGAACGGTTCCAACAATAAAACCCTATAGAATATATTTTGCAAATTTTTCACATTTTTACATATGTTGATGGTGGGCATGGGGAGGGAGTTGTATGGACATCGTTTTGTTGAATAAGTAGAGCTTGTAGTAATGAGTGTCAGAATGATAGTGTAGGTATCTTGTTGTGCACACAGAGAAAATTTCCTCTGCACTAATTCTTCCCATCAAATTTGTTCTCCTGTCCCATTTTTCTGGTATATGATATTTAAAGACAAAAGCCTTTCAAGATTCCAAATGGATCTTTCTGTAAACAAACTTTTGTTATGGTGCTGTAGATTCCTGATAGTCATTTGAAAATTACCTCAAATATCATACCCTCCAACATTTTAAAGTTAAAAATAAGAGGCATTTGTGCCCAACCAACATCAAAATTTGGCCACTAGGATAGGCCAGGCATCAGGAGGGCAACAGTGCTTAAAATAGTATACACAAAAATACTATTTTAAGCAGAGACATTTGCTTAGCATCTTAGGAAAGCCTGGAAAAAGAAAAGAAACCCCAAATCAATAAGTACAATACTATATGTCTTTAAACAAACCCAGAGCATGACATATGCAGTAAGATCTGCTATCAAACAATAGTTACATTCCCTAAAAAGTCTGCATTATAATAATTCATGCTTTAAAACTAACAGGACTTATCGAGAAAATAAGGTTAGGTGCAGATCTCAGAAAACATTACTTATACCTAAGCTATTTAGCTCATTTCAAATTTTAATCTGCTGAAAACAAAATAAGGTAGGCTGGGTTTTGGGAGCTTCCATGCATATTTGTTTGCTGCCTCCTCCACTGCCACCTCCACAGTTGCATAGACACACAGCACATGGCTCAGCTTTGGCTCTCAGGAGCATCAGCAGTGAACGAACACCTCCTCACATTGCAAGAGTACTATTTGGCTGGGATGGAATTTCCCACATTCCACCCTCTCTTCCTTTTCCCTCCCTCATCCTTCTCCCACCAACATGCCCCAGCCAAACACTCACTCCTGCAGTGTAGTTTCATTGTTGCTACTACTGCACCTGAAGGTTTAAGTCTGCAAGTGTTGTTGTCTGTGGA